>NC_081407.1:431916229-431986229 GCF_030272615.1 Cryptomeria japonica
AGGGTTTGGAGGTGTGGTAGATCAAGGAAGACACCAAACCCTTGGAAAAAGACCAAAACAAGCCTAATGCCCCTTAAAACAAGCATTTCTTGGGTTCCATACCTGTACGGCCAGATTGAGATTTCTCATTTCATAAATTGGAAAGTACTTCCAAAAGGGTACTCAGATCACCAAAGAGTTTGTGTGGGTCTTTGGGTAAATTGTGAGCAAAACCACAAAAATGGGTTAGATAGGGCTAATTGGGGCTCTAGGGCTACTAGGCCTAGAAAATAGGGAAAGGAAGGAGCGATGGGAAAATGGATCAAACCCAAACTCTAAACTGTTGAGTGGCCTTGGAAAACATCATGAAAACCCACTACAACCTCTGCAAACATTTGTTAGGAATTTGAGAGTGTAAGGTTGGATTTACCCTTGTGAATCTCAACCATGCCTGAGCAACCAGTGAGCACATATTGATTGGGAGAACTCCTAGAGAGTTGAGATGTCTAAATTGAGTAGTAGACCAAATGAAAAATAAAGGGAGCCCACTAGGACAACACTTGACATCCTTTTGACAAAGGAAAGATTCTCTTTGAGTATATCTCCCCATCATAGTGGTATCAGAGCCAACCAAGATTTTGAAAGAAGCCAGTATGTGACAGACACTGAATCAGTAGGAGAGAATAGTCTAAGGATGGTGACCAATGCAGAGCTATCCAAGAAGGTAGAAGATCAAGAGGAAGAAAATAGGATCCTCAGAGAAAGATTACTACAACTGGAGAGCAAACTAGACGCAGTTGAAGACAAAACTGAGAAAGTGACAATTAAGGTTAATGAAGGGAAGGGTAAAGAAGTTGTAGAAGAGGATAGGACACCTGAACTAGACCCTATTCTACCTAAATAACCTTTCCTTAAAGCAATCAAAGCCTTAGGAGGGAAATCCCTAGAAGGAGTCACACTTTTTTGTGGAAAAATGAAGCTTGAGTTAGTCCTAGAATGGATAGAGGGATTGGAGAATCATTTTGAATGTGATGGAATCAGTGAGGCACAAAAGGTGAAGGTGGCCAAGTCTAGATTGAGAGGAGTTACTTTGACTTGGTGGAAATTTATCCAAGAAGAGAGGCAAAAAGAGGGTAAGAACCCCATAGCTACTTGGAAGGGCAAGTTAGCCAAGGTGAAAGAAGCATACATCTCTAAAGATTATGAGATCCAGTTGCATAAGAGGAGACAAAATTTGAGACAAAGAGTCTTGGATGTGAGCAGCTACATTGAGGAATTTCAAAAGTTGTGTTTGAGATCCAAGGTGATAGAGGATGAGAGCATCAAGGTATCTAGATACTTGAATGGCTTGATATGAAATATTCAAGAGGAATTAAGCTTGTTATGCCCCAATAATGTGCATAAATGCTATCAATTGGCATTGAATGTGGAGGAAAAGATCAAGAAGAAACAAGAACAAAGCAACAGAGGCAGAGGTAGGGGAAGAGATGATAGAGGTCAGAGAGGTAGTTTTGGTGGAAGAAGTGTAGACCAAAAATCCCAAGGGGAATCCAAGTTAGTTGAGCAAAGTGGAGATTCCAATAGCAAGAGCAACTATAGAGGAAGGGGATCTAGAAACTCTAGTAGGGGAAGGTATAGTGGATCAGGAAGAGGGTCCTATTTTGCCACCATGAAGTGCTACAATTGCTATCAACTTGCACACTTGGCCTATAGATGCCCTGAGAAGTCTTCTTTATCCCAAGGAGGTGAGAGGAGAGTAAATTATGCTCAAGAGGATGCAACACACATGAAAGCATCATAAGTAAGTTTGGATTAAGAGGTTGGAGAGAACCTCATGTTAAGAAGAGTCTTGATTAAAGAGCCAGTTAAGGAGGAACCTAGCCAAAGGAGATCCTTGTTCAGAATAAAATGCAAGATCATGAGAAAGGTATGTAGAGTGTGGTGGATTCAGGATCCACAGACAACATAGTGTCAGAAGAAGCGGCGAGTAAGCTCAATTTGCCAAGAATACCACATAGTGATCCCTATAGAGTTACATGGCTCAACAAGGGGCAACATGTTCTTGTAAATAAACAAACTTGGGTAGAGTTCACTATAGGAGGCTACAAAGAAAAATCTTGTTTGATTACTTGCCCATGGATTCTTGCCACCTACTCCTAGGTAGGCCATGATAGTTTGACAGAAAGAAAATAGATCATGGAGAGAAGAATGCCTATACCTTCCAAAAGGATGGAATCATCTACAAAATACAGTCCATAGGAGACCAAGTAGAGGGCAGATCCAAAGGATCCAATGTGCTACTAGTTGGTGAGAAAGAGTTCACCAACACACTCAAGGAGGGAGAAGGAGTGGGGTTTGCCATTGTTGTAAAGCCAAAAGAGGAAAGCAAGGAGAAGAAGGTAAGCATTCATAAAGAAGTGCAACAGGTCCTAAAATAGTTTAAGGACATCATTAGTGATGGAACACCACCTACATTGCCTCCTCAATGTGCCATAAGTCATCAAATTGACTTTATACCCGAAGCTTCTTTGCCCAATAAGGAAGCTTATAAAATGACACTGGATCAGAACAAGGAGATAGCCAAGCAAATACAAGAACTCTGAGACAATGGACTAATTAGGAAGAGCTTCAACCCATGTGTAGTACTCACCGTTTTGGCTCCAAAGAAGGGAGGTACTTGGAGACTTTGCATTGACTCTAGAGCCATAAACCGGATTACTATCAGGTATAGATGTCCCATCCCAAGAATTGAAGACTTGATGGATTGTTTGGGAGGTGTTGAATACTTCACCAAGATAGATCTCAAGAGTGGTTACCATCAAATCAGAATAAAGGAGGGTGATGAATGGAAGACAACCTTCAAGACTACATAAGGACTCTATGAATGGCTTGTTATGCCATTTGGGCTCACAAATGCTCCTAGCACATTCATGAGACTCATGAATGAAGTATTCAAGGACTACATTGGTAAATTTGTTGTTGTGTACTTAGATGACATCTTAATTTTTAGAAAGTTTAAAGATGAACATCTTAAGCATATAGAAATTGTATTGAGTAAACTATGTGATGAGCAACTAACCATGAATTTGGAGAAATGTGAGTTTATGAAATAGGAGTTGGTGTATCTTGGGTTTGTAGTCTCAAGAGGTGATTTGAAGATGGATACCTCTAAGGTGGAAGCCATAATCAGTTGGCCCACACCTAGGACAACAAGTAAAGTAAGAAGTTTCCATTGCTTGACTCAATTTTATAGGAAGTTCATAGAGGGTTCAGTGAAATATGTGCACCCATGCTTGAGACCATCAAGGGAGGTATGAGAACCAAGTTTGTATGGACAGAGGAAGCACAAAGAGGTTTTGATCTCTTAAAGAAAAATGTGGCTACTCAACTAGTACTTATCCTACCAAGCTTTGACAAGCTCTTCACCATTGAATGTAATGCAAGCAACATAGCTGTTGGAGTAGTTTTGAGTCAAGACAATAGACCGGTTGCCTTCTTCAGTGAGAAGCTCAATGATGCAAAGAAAAGGTATTCCTCCTATGATTTGGAATTGTATGCACTTGTCCAGTCTCTCAGGAAATGGAGGCATTATTTGTTGCCTAAGGAATTTATGGTTTACACTGATAATCAAGCTCTTAGCTTCCTTAATTCTCAAGAAAAGTTAAACCATAGGCATATTAAATGGGTAGAGTACTTGCAGTCCTATAAATTTACCATCAAACACAAGAAAGGACAATGTAATAAGGTATCTGATGCATTGAGTAGGAGGTTACTAACAGTGCAAGGAGTGCAGCTCAAAAGCATTAGAGTGGATAGTTTCAAGAATTTTCACAGTGACCATGCAGATTACACCTTGCAAGATGGCCTTTTATTCAAAGGAGGAAAAGTATGTGTGCCTAAAGGGTCTATGAGAGAAAAATTGATGCAAGAGAAGCATAATGGATGCTTGAGTGGACATTTTGGTTTGAACAAGACTTTGGAACTTGTCCAAAGGTTCTACTATTGGCCTAAAATGCAAAGAGATATCCGAAGATATGTGGAGCAATGTGTGGTTTGTCAAAGAGCTAAGTGTACATCTTCCAATGCTGGTCTTTATCAACCTTTACCTATCCCCAACCAACCATGGGAGTGTGTAAGTATGGACTTTGTTGTTGGTTTGCCTAAAACCAATCAGATTTTGATAGCATCTATGTTGTGGTAGATAGGTTTAGTAAGATGGCTCATTTTATTCCATGCAAGGTCACTCATGATGCTAGCTACATTGCTCACTTGTTTTTCAATGAGGTTATTAGAATCCATTGTTTACCTATTTACATTGTGTCAAATAGGGATGCAAAGTTTATTGGTCATTTTTGGAAGACTTTGTGGCAAAGGTTAGGTACTAATTTGTCTTTCAGTTCAACCTATCACCCCCAAACAGATGGCCAAAATGAGTTGGTCAATAGAACACTTAGAAATCTACTTAGGTGCCTGAAAAAAGAGTATGGTCAAGCTTGGGATTAGATCATCCATCAAGCTAAGTTTGCCTACAATGATAGTGTGAATAGGTCCACCGGTAAAAGCCCTTTTGAGGTGGTTTATGGAATTCATCCTAGAGGATTTTTGGAGCTCATATATTTGGGAAAGATGGGACAACAGAGTGGACATGCCTTAGACATGGCTCAATCAATGCATGAGGTTCTTGAGTAGGTTAGGACAACCCTTATGGACACTACTCAAAAGATCAAGGAAAGAGTAGATGAGAAAAGAAAGGACATCCAATTTGCTGTTGGTGACATAGTGATGGTTCATTTGAACAAGGAAAGGCTTCAGAAAGGTGTCCCTAGTAAGCTTCAGATGAGGAGGATAGGCCCTTGCAAAGTTTTGGCCAAATATGGCAATAATGCATACAAGATAGACTTACCCGGTGATATGGCTTTATCAACAATTTTCAATGTGGCTGATTTGGTACAGTATAAGGGCACACTTCTAGAAGAAGATAGTAGAATCTCAAAGGTCTCTCAAGTAATTTAAGACCCGCCCTTACCAGCTGCACCCATTCCCCAAGCCGAGAAGGTGTTAGATTCTAGAGTTTTGAAGAAAACAAGGCATATCGCCTATATGGAGCACTTGATCAAGTGGCAACACTTTCCAGCATCAGAGGCTACTTGGATATCTGAGATATAATTCTCTGAACATGGAGTTCCACTTTCTTTGCTACCTCAAGGAGTCACTTGACTTCTTTTCATTGGGGGAGTATGGTGTAGGAGCACCTAGTTTTGAGTGCAATTTCTTCATTTTGGTGTGTTTGTTCATAGTTTGGTTTGGGATGATGAATAAGAGTCTTCTCTTAGGTCCTCATATATTTTTGAAATTCTTTGGTAGGTTGAATGTCCATAGGACAATGCATTTGCTCAATTTTGGCTTGTAAGCCCTTGTAAGCCTAAAATGACATAATCTTGCATTTTGATGTAAAATGTCTTGAATAGCCTTGTTTGGCATTGGGACATGTTAAAATAGTGGTTTTTAGCCATCCTAGATGGTTTGGAGGAGAAAACAAAGCATGTAAGGCAAAAATGCACTTTTTGGCAAAAGTTGTCAAAGTTGCTTGACAACTTTTTGCAACGTTGAGCAACTTTTTGCATTTTTGAGAAAAGGGTTGGTTAGGAAACCGATGGAGAGTTAGTTAGGCTACAAATGGAATATAAATTCCTTGAGCATTAATGTAAGAAGGTTGGTGAATTCCTGGAACAGAATTGAATACAATTTGGAGACCATTTTTGAGTTTTTACCTTGTGTTTTCTAAGAATTAGAGCAACAGTCCGTACCTAATGGATTGATTGCATTACTATTCTTTTCTCTTTTTTTTTTAAATTTTTTGGTAGTGCTCAAGAAGCATTTTGGCTAGTTTTATTGCAGGTTTGAATTGAGTTCTTAAATTTGTAAGCTCTCGGCTTGAGTAAGGGTTTGAGAGGCCCAAACATGGTTCCATCTTGAAGTCCTTTGAGTTCTTCTCAATAACCCTTGGGAATTAAGAAATGAACCTTTGTACAATGGAAATAGTCTTTATTTTCCTTTCGAGGTCATTGAAAGGCCAATGAGCATCATTTCCTAGGCAAGCTCAGTCATAGCCCGGTTAGGAAATGAATGAAATTATGCAAGTTCTTGCAAGGATGAGAAGGGTTGGAGTGGCAAAGTGTTTGGAATGAACAAGTTGGGTGTGGAAGAGAATATGTGAGATTTTGGAGGTGTGGCAGATCAAGGAAGACACCAAACCCTTGGAAAAAGACCAAAACAAGCCTAAACCCTCTTAAAACAAGCATTTCTTGGGTTCCATACCTATACGGCCAAACTGAGACTTCTCATTTAATAAATTGGAAAGTTGGAAAGTACTTCCAAAAGGGTACTCGGATCACCAAAGAGTTTGTGTGGGTCTTTGGGGAAATTTTGATCAAAACCACAAAAACTGGTTAGGTAGGGCTAATTGGGACTCTAGGGCTACTAGGCCTAGAAAATAAGGAAAGGAAGAAGCAATGGGAAAATGGATCAAACCCAAACTCTAAACCTATTGAGTGGCCTTGGAAAACATCATGAACACCCACTACAACCTCTGCAAGCATTTGTTAGGAGTTTGAGAGTGTAAGGTTGGATTTACCCTTGTGAATCTCAACCATGCCTAAGCAACCAGTGAGCACATATTGATTGGGAGCACTCCTAGCGAGTTGAGGTGTTTAAATTGAGTAGTAGACTAGATGAAAAATGAAGGGAGCCCACTAGGACAACACTTGACTGCCTTTTGACAAAGGAAAGACTCTCTTTGAGTATATCTCCCCATCATCAATCACACACACACACACACACACACACACACACACACACACACATATATGAAACTTTTAGAGTTCTTAAACATTTTTAAAATTTCAAACACCAATTCCATCTAGATCTATATATTTACAAGAATAATCAAACATGCATACATACACATGTGATCTAATAATTTACATATAATCAAACACATCAAACTTATAAATTTAAAGTATATAATCAAACATGCAAATATGATAAAACACAAACTGTACATATATATAAAGTGTACGTAATCTAACATGTGCATGATCATATATAATCTAAATACAAATGCATAATATATAATCTAATCAAACACAAACTGTATAAAGTATAATTTCTAACCATACATGCATGATATATATAATCCAGGATCAAACACAAACCGTATAAAGTATAATCTAGCATACATGTATGAAATATATAATCTAATCAAACACAAACTGTATAAACTATAATCTAACATGTGCATGAATATATAATATGAAAGTCTGAAATGTACATATAAAAAGATAAACAAATGAGATATAAAGTGGAAAATCAACATGCATCATGTCGGCCATGGACAAAGTGACCCTCTGAGGGAGAGTCCTGGTGAGAGTTTGGATGTCCAATAGACCCCTGCAAAAGTAGAATTTATTTAAATATTAAATATAGATCTACACATATATATGCATATTATTTAAATAACCAAATCTGACTAGTTAATTAAATTAAAATATAAATTGTAACATGCATGTACATGTATATACAAAATCCATAATTAACCTGTCCACTAGCAGGTGTAGCATCAAAAGAATCTCTCCTACGCACACACTCAGAGCTCAATCTAGGAGTGAGATGAGCTAAATGTTGTACATATATATGTGTATTTTAGGATTATTCTGAACAATAAATGATACTTCTATTATTTATTAAATATATAAAAATTATAAATTACAACATATACATCTTTTAAAAATAAACACACATACATACCTGTGTATCAGGAGTAGGTTGTATAGTCTGATAATGTCCTATGATCATATCAACCACATCACTCGTGCTTGCATATATCTCTCTAGCTGTATGTATGACTGAGGAGTGTAAGGGGATAACTAGATGACTATGTATCGAGGATGAAGTGTCTGACTCTAGTAGCATATCCATAAACCCAGTTTGGCTCAAACCTTGTAGCTGCTCCTCAAATGAATCAAAGCCCTCATCTATGATATGGAATTGATCAACTCATTTCTCCTCCTCTGCAATAAAAAGTGATCTGTAGGTGGGTCAGTGCCTAGAGCATCCATAGAGTGATGAGAATGCTATGACTATCCTGGATATGTGTCAATGCAATAGCCCACACGTCTCTGGGAATATCCTCTCTAACAACAGCCAATGGTATCCCAAGTCGAGATGAAATAAAATAGTAAGAATGTAGCAGGTCCTTGGCTAAATACTGCGACATCTGTACATGTCTACCACCTCCTACTATAGGTGCTACCTCATCTGGCGAGGGGATGCCAACAATAATATACTGATAATCTAAATCTGAAGCCACCCTGTGACTAGAAGATGCATGATCTATGGATGATCTGGAACTTGGTCGGCTCATCATATATTTTCTAAGCTTGTCAGATGATATGGTGGATGTTGCTGATGTAATCTATCCAATCCTAACAATCTCTTCTCTCTGAGAAGTAATCACAACGTGATCCCTTGTGGGGGTGAGGGCTGGGACTATCACCGAAAATCTCTTGCCAACAAGGTCCCCGTGTCTAGGCGGAGCTCTATCACGCCTATGGTATGCATCTTTGACAGTATTCCTGCCCCTCCCCTATCCATAATATGCTAGAATATCAAGGTAGTTGGGTTTCAACCCTTAATGAACCTCAACATAGACCTACTGTGTAAAGTATAATGGAATCTGGTCGTTATTAGTATAACGACCATGGAAAGCTAAGAAGCGTGGGTAAATCAATGATGAAACTTGTGGATCAATACATCTCGTAATCTGATATCCTCTCACCTTACTCTCCTCCTGATACTATGGAAAACATCTCTCCTTCATGGTCTCCTTCAAGACCACCCTCACCACATGAGAAAAGAATGATGACCCCCCACCTCACTCCTCAAATGTATATAGATATCGACTATAACCTCTAGTAAAAATGAGGTGTGACTAACTAGACGGTCCCTCAATATCTGCAAACTATGAAAAATGGATTGGCATGTACTCTTGTACACACCATCTATTCGTGGGTCATTTAATATGACTCTCAATCTCTGTAACTCATGGTCACTATAATGAAAGATGGTACCAATATCAGGTGTAAAGTGGAAAATTGAACCCTAGTGACTCCCCACCTAGGAGAGAGAAAGGAAGCCACTAGGATGATTTTCACTTGGGAGAAACTTTACATGTTACTACTTATCAAGTTGCCATTAGTTTTATATCCAAAGTCATTCTATATACTCTAGTCGGTTACTACTACTGAAATATTCAGTCGGTATGAACAGAAAAGTCGGTTATAGAAGAAAGTAGTCACAGAGCCCAATATGCACCGAGCTATCTACCGAGTATCATTCCATGTCTACCAAGCAGCAAAGATGATACACCGAGTTGATATACACCGAGTGAAACATGTTACCAGATTCATTGAACTTGGACACACATATGAAAACGTGTTACAAGATCGAGGAACATAGAATCGTTATCACATTGGAAATTGTACTTAAAGATTGTGTATGATTTTGAGGTCATTTATCCAATGAAATATTTTGTATAGTTATTCATTCAATAAATCATGTTTGTAAGATTGAAGCAATGAATCAGATCACTGACATAAGAGATCTATTTATACAACATGGATTAAGGATAAAAGTGTGATAGACAGAGATATACACAAGTGTATGAAGAAAGACATGTGTGATACATAAGAAAGCACTAAGTGTTATGACTGTTACAGAGACACATAGGTCACCGAGAAGGATTTTAGAGAACAGTCAAAGAACAGAGTAAATAGAAGGGTTTACCGAGTTACTTTATGGGTTATCGAGGTATGCTATAAGCAAGGTAATCTTATTTTGAGCACATAGAATCTGCTATAACATTCCAGATGTAAAGTTGTAGATATTTGTAATGATTTCATTGTAATATTTAAGTTGTAAGAGAAACCTTTAACAGGGTAAAGACTCCAACTAAATCTATAAATTGTAAAGCCTTTGACCAGGTGCAACATTTAGATTAAGTGTTGTAAAATCCTTTAGCAAGGTAGATCTAACAGATCTTGATACTCCTAACAGGGTAAGCTATCAGAAATAGCCAAACATGTAGCTCTAACTGAGTAATCTTTATTATTGTAGTAGTGAAGTTGTGGGTGCCATCCCCACCGTAGTTTTTCTCTCTAACCTAGAGTTTCTGTGTAACCAAAATATATGTGTTATGATGAATCATGTATGATTGTTATTTATTTGTTTTAGCTTTATGTTATGTTACAACAGTTTTTGGTTTATGCATAATAGTAAAGATATTGTTCATAAAAGGATTTGAAGTACTGATTCACCCCTCCCCTCTCAATACATTAGCTTTCCATATTGGGCCTAATAATTGGTATCAAAGCTTGAGTCTTGGAAAAGGGTTTAACAACCTAAAGAGAAAGATCTTATCAATGGAAGGCTATAAACAATCTTAGAGAATTGTGTATCTACAAGAAGAGTTGGATCATGCTAATCAAGTGATTGCAAACATGTAAAGACAAATGCAAAAATCATTGAAAGTGAGAAGAAGATTATCTGATGATTTGCAGGACTCTCAAGAGTTAGTGGAACAAATTGAGACATCATCTAAGAACAGTATATTTGAAGAGATTGAAGAAATGATTGGAGTATTGAAAGAAAAGATCAAAGCACTGGCTGATCAGCTAAAAGCAATGGAAAGAGGACATGAACATTTCAGCACACAGATGACTGAAAATCTTGATGCATTGAGGACAACTGAGGATAAAGTAAGAGAACTAGAAAGAGAAAAACAACAGCTTGAAGCATTAGTATTTGAAAAGAATGATGAAATCATAAGGTTGATTGGGATTCAACAAAATCTGTTAGACCAATTAGGTTATGCACATCATGAAGCAAATTTGAAAGATGATGAGAATCAAGCATTGAAACTTGAAATATCAAGGTTGACCAATGAACTTGAAACATAAAAGAAATCCAAGGAAACACTGAAGAAGAGCTATGAAGCATCAAAGATGTTGGATGAGCAGCTGAATACAAGAATACCTAACAAAGAAGTAGGACTCAGTTACAAAGGAAAAGACTCTACCGAGAAGGGAATTCATACAACCGAGGGAGGAGAATCATCAAAGCAAGCTGGAAATAAGAAGCACATCAAAAGAAAGAAGCCTATTTGCAACTACTATGGAAATCAAGGTCATACTGCTAACATGTGCCAAATCAGAAAAGGTAAGCAACCGAATGTCACTAAGTCTAATGGTTATTGTTACAATTGCAATAAATATGGTCACACATCTAATCAATGTAGGACAAAGTCTGTTAATAATTATCAGAAGGCAAAATTGAAAGGGTTTTGTAAAAACTACAATAGATATGGTCATAGTACTGAGAAGTGTTGGCTTAAGCAAAAGAACTATATGTGGTCTGCACACCGAGCAAATACTAGAGGTTACCAAACTCACACAGATCCTTACCGACAATATTCTGTAGTACCATGGGATAACAATACAAGGATATGGTGTGAATGTTGTGGAAGATATGGACATATAAGTGCCAATTGCTTTATAAGGTTTGGAATGAACAACCAAGGATCATGGAGAAATCCTGGTATGACATGTTTTCATTCTCACAAAGTTGGACACTTGGCTAGAGATTGCAGAGATCAACCTAAAGGAGACACTGAGGAAATAAAAGAAAAATTTCAAAAAAGAAGGAAATTGTGTCAAATAAAGAAAGCACCTTACCTACCGAGTTAGGTGCACCTATTCCAAATTAATCGGTAAAGGTATGAAGGGACTACATTCTCTCAAAGGTCAAATCTTAACAGTTCCTATTGTGTTATGTACTTAATTCAAAATCTACATAGCTAAGATGTATTCGTAAGTTTGAAATTCTATCAAAGTCTTTTGGAGCACTATACAGGAAGACTGTCAAGTCGGTAAATGAAGGAAGTCTGGTTACTCGGTTAAAGTGCAAAAAAGGAAAGAAAGTTTAGTGGAACCGAGTGCATTTAATGTTTTTCACCTAACTTGCACGAAGCCCGATAAGGTATATTGTGTACTTAAAGCATTTATGCGGTCATTTTTCACTCACCAAGTTTTCAAGAGAGCAGAGAAAAGCGAATCAAAGGTGATCAAACCTCCTCCAAAGCAAAATTCAAGGTATTTACATCAATCTCAACACATTGTTAAGCTGGTTTACTGATCATATCAAGTTGTTATTATCTGCTAAGTGTTAAGCATCTGCCGTTTGAAAATCTTCAACCCCTAAGGATCTTTTGTTAATTCTTATCTGAAATCTACAATGGCACCTAAGATCCAGAATCCTATTGTTGTTGAGAACATCGAAAAGCCCTCACTGAAATACTCTTTAACTCCCAA
This sequence comes from Cryptomeria japonica, assembly GCF_030272615.1. Classification (NCBI taxonomy): domain Eukaryota; kingdom Viridiplantae; phylum Streptophyta; class Pinopsida; order Cupressales; family Cupressaceae; genus Cryptomeria; species Cryptomeria japonica. Next base: position 431,928,634 of record NC_081407.1, read on the forward strand.
AATTGCATCTGAACTGGATGACAAAACCACATTTTCACTCAACCCGGATAGAGTTTTATTAGTCGAGGATCTGAGATTCTTCACCAAATGTCAAGTTAAAGAACTAGGTCATGTTGAAATTAAAGACACATATGATGAATTGTACACCGATGGTAAAATGGATAGCAAGTATGAGCACATTAAGATCAAGGGATTGATTGAAGCCCTAACCTATCCCTATGTATTCAAACCCCAGTGGGTCAAGTTTTTTCTGAGTAGAGTTCATGATGACTTCATGTGGCTAGAAGAGCAATCGTTTAAGATCACCAAGGAAATCATTCATTTGATCACCGGTTACCCTATTTATGATCATGCCCGAGCTAAGAAAATGATATTATAGAAGGAATTGATTAGTTTAACCAGAGTAGAATCAGATTGCAGAGGACTGAAATTGAACAATGTCACTGATGCAGAACTAAAGTTTGCTATTAGAGTAATAGGTTACTATTTCTTCCAATCGGCAAGGGAAAACAATGTACCTTGTGCAGCAGTTGACTTATCATATAAAATTGTGAAGAAAGGCATGAAAATTGATTTATGTGAGGTGTTGCTGAAAAACCTATTTGAGAATCTGAACACCATAAGGAAGCCAAAGAAGAACAATTCGGCCAATACACTAAAGTTTGGATCACTGTTAATATGCATGTTTTTCTATTTTGAAAAATTCTTTCCATCAGTCGGTAAAGTTGTTTGGGAACTACACCGACCAATCACCCATCGGATCAATGACTTCATCAAGAAGCTAGGTGATAATTTTAATGATATTATGGATGATAATTTCAGCAAGTTTCAGGAAAGGATGCATAATAGGTACCGGATTCCACCCAAGCTAGTGGAGAAATACAAATATGACATATGTTTTCAAGTGGACACTGATTACTATTATGTGAATGCTGTGGAACCAAGAACTCAATCTTTGCCACCTATGGGTTATGAGATTGATTTTGACATCACACAACAACAAATAGATGCATTTCTTACATTACCAAGGCATGCTACCGAGTTGAGGTATGGAACATATGAAGAAGTGAAGGAAAAAGTAAAAATGAGCATTGTAGTACCCAAAGCTACAAGGAAGGCAACAAAGATGATAAAGGCATTAACGGAGAAATTTGGAGAAGATTTTTCCTCCACACTTGTCAAAGGCACTATAGCCATTACCGAAGAGGAATCTGAAGCCCAAGAGGCAACTATAACACTGAGCACCGAATTGCCTAAGGGAAAAGTATTGAAAAGAAAGAAACATAATACATCAAAGGCCTCACCGACTCCTCCAGCAAAGCGACCTAACACAAGAGCATCTGCAGCTTCATCGAGTAAGAAAACAAAGAGTGTTTCCGCACTGAAGGTAACAAAAACTTACAAGAAATCTACTCGGAGACTCATTTTGGCAAAAGAGTCTAGTGACACTGAATCTGAAGATGCAAACAAATTTCAGATTGTCAGGAGCAAGAAGGTAAATGTACATAGTGTTGAAATTTTTTGTGCTAATCTGAAACAATATGGTGGATTGGGATCATTTAGATATGTTAAGTATGAATCTAGAAATGATGCCGAAAAGAGACAAATAGAAGAATCTGTCATCTGCACACTTCTGAAATTCTGATTGGTCCCATTGGAAGTATCCAATTCTCTTCCAAAAGAATTGTATGTGCATATTGATAACAGGTGGAAATATGCAATGGACTCAGAAAAAAAAATTAGAGAAAGAAGTCTGGTACATCTCTTTCCAAACATGTCGGTAGATGAAATCAAAGAAAATCTGACAAACTACCACAAAAACTTCCTAGTCAAGCAAAAAGCTTTAAAATTGTTGAATGGACTTTATCTGGAAGTAGAGAAAGAGACCAAGGAAAAGTGGCAGGAAATATTTCGCATCAAGGATGCTGGTCAGCAAGCTACAGTTGAAATAGTTGATGTCACCGAGCAAGATCCTGATGTCACCGAGCAAGACCCTGCTGACACCATACAAGTAGATGAAGATATCATGAATACAGAGGCACCTGAATAGGAAAATATAGAAGGGAATGCTTATGCCCAACTTGTATCCAGTGAATCAGTTTTGGAACAAGTTCAGCCCTATCCTCTAGTCAATCAACCTGTCCCAACCGAGGCCCCTCAAGATATAGAACAAGGCACCGAAGGTCACAAGTCTACAGCAGGAGAAGGTACTTCTCAAGAACAGACCTCACAAGCACCTTCTAACACTAAAAATGTTGCAACTGAGACACCAAGTACATAGACACCAAAGGACACTACAAAGGCTAAAGAAACCGACCAAAGTGTTGCCTCTACTGAGCAACCTATCGAGGGTCATCAAGCCTCACAAGCCATTGTCTTAGTTCAATTGGTGAAAGGTAAAGAAAAGAAGATGAAAAAGCATAGTTTCAAAGTAGATTTGTCAAAACCAATAGTGTTACCCAATGTTGATATATCCAAATTAAAGGGGTAAGCACTCATTGATTTTGGTGAACTATGCAAAGCCAAAGCTGAACAAGAGAAGCAAATGGCCATTCAAAAGAAAAATAAAGTGCTTCAGAAGGTGAAAGCACTCTTAACCGACATGCTACCTGAAGCTATAGTGACAACAGATGCAGCCATCCATGTACAACTGGATGAACTCCTAACCAAGATAGAGACATCTGGAGTAGATGCATCGGAATATTTGAGCAAATTAAAGGGCAAGGAGTTCACTGCAAAAATGATTGAAGAAGTACAAAAAGTTATTGCCTTTGGCAAAGTTAAACTTGTCAAATTTATTGCTGAGTTGACCCCTCAACTCAAGAACATTCTTTATTTATTTCAGAAACTCTGTACATTCTCTTTATTTATTAAAGACATCAAGAATAAAACTGAAGTGATTGAGAAAGAGATCACCAATCTCTCTAATAAGTTGACCACTGAGCCTAATTCCATTCAGAATTTTTATACCAAGATACAACAACTCATGGCTCAACAATTGGAACTAAGGAATGAAGAACACAAGATAAGGATGGACATAATGACACTTCAGACATTATTCCTTCCTCATCTTTCATCCGTCCAAGAGTAGATTAACAAGGCTACATCCCTATCCACTCAACAAGAGGGAAGCACATTAGATGGACTCATTTCTCTATTAGCTAACATTACAACTCAGAATTCACTCATGGACAGTGTTAAAGATGCCCTCTCTGCTGCTCTCATCGATGCCCGAACAAAGTACAAATCCATTTTTGACCAGTTGCCACCACCGAATGGTAACTAAATTTTGATGTTTGTCAAAAAGGGGGAGCGATATAGCATCAAAGCATCAAAGTATCAAACAAAAGGAGTGTAGTATATAGGGGGAGTATATACCGAGCAAAACAGAGTATTCAAATACAGAGAACCGAGCAGTGGACTGAACAGTTATCACAGAAAGTTGATCACCGAGCATACAAAATCAGAGTTTTGTACAGTATAGTGATAAGGGGAGTATATCTGAATATACTATTTCATTAACTAAAGTATATACTATGTGTTTAGTCAAATTTTGTAAGTATATAGATTATTGAGTTATGACTTTGAAAGTAGTTTTGTCAAACATCTCAACTAATGTCAAAAGGGGAGATTGTTACTACTTATCAAGTTGCCATTAGTTTTATATCCAAAGTCATTCTATATACTCTAATCGGTTACTACTACCGAAATATTTAGTCGGTATGAACAGAACAGTCGATTATAGAAGAAAGTAGTCACAGAGCCCAGTATGCACCGAGCTATCTACCGAGTATCATTCCATGTCTACCGAGCAGCAAAGATGATACACCGAGTTGATATACACTGAGTGAAATGTGTTACCAGATTCATTGAACTTGGACACACATATGAAAACATGTTACAAGATTGAGGAACATAGAACCGTTATCACATTGGAAATTGCACTTAAAGATTGTGTATGATTTTGAGGTCATTTATCCAATGAAATATTTTGTATAGTTATTCATTTGATAAATCATGTTTGTAAGATCAAAGAAATGAATCAGATCACCAACAAAAGAGATCTATTTATACAACATGGATTAAGGATAAAAGTGTGACAGACAGAGATATACACAAGTGTATGAAGCAAGACATGTGTGATACATAAGAAAGCACTAAGTGTTATGACTGTTACAAAGACACAAAGGTCACCGAGAAGGATTTCAGAGAATAGTCAAAGAACAGAGTAAACAGAAGGGTTTACCAAGTTAATTTATGGGTTACCAAGGTATGCTATAAGCAAGGTAATCTTATTTTGAGCACATAGAATCTGCTATAACATTCCAGATGTAAAGTTGCAAATATTTGTAATGATTTCATTATAATATTTAAGTTGTAAGAGAAACCTTTAATAGGGTAAAAGACTCTAACTAAGTCTATAAATTGTAAAGCCTTTAACCAGGTGCAACATTTAGATTAAGTGTTGTAAAATCCTTTAGCAAGGTAGATCTAAAAGATCTTGATACTCCTAACAGGGTAAGCTATCAAAATTAGCTAAACATGTAGCTCTAACTGAGTAATCTTTATTATTACAGTAGTGAAGTTGTGGGTGCCATCCCCACCACAGTTTTTCTCTCTAACCAAGAGTTTTTGCGTAACCAAAATATATGTGTTATGAAGTGAATCATGTATGATTGTTATTTATTTGTTTTAGCTTTATGTTATGTTACAACAGTTTTTGGTTTATGCATAACAGTAAAGACATTGCTGATAAAAGGATTTGAAGTACTGATTCACCCCTCCCCTCTCGGTACATTAGCTTTCCATATTGGGCCTAACAATTGACTCCCCACCTAGGAGAGAGAAAGGAAGCCACTAGGATGATTTTCACTTGGGAGAAACTTTACATTCAAAAGAGGGGCTTGAATCCATTAGATCCAAATCTGAGGGAAACAAGGATGTTAGTCCTGAGTAGATTGCAAGTGGTTAAAGGGTGATTTACCCTCTTTTGTAAATGAGAATTTTGACTTGTTGACTATGCAGAAAAGAGAGAGAAAATGAGTGAAATGAGGAGCTACCAGTTTGGGATCGCGATGTAACTTTGGATCTGAGCTAATTAGATTGATGTGGATTTGCCCTGCAAATTTTGAGAAAATTTGTCAAGATCATGGTGGGAATGTACACAGTTTACCACAAAATCCGCTAAATGAAAAGGGTTCTTTCATCTCTACAAATGAAGCCAAAACCTACAATTACAGTTGCGCACCTGCAATCTACACACATAAAAGAGAAGAAAGGGGGGTTATGGATAGGGGTTTGCCTCAGTCAAACCCCGGTTGAGGAATCAACCAAGAAAGAAAGTAATTGAAAACACTTGAATGTAAATAATGGAGATGTATACCTAGTAGATCTTCAACTTGTTGATGATGATTGCTTTGCTTCTTGAATGTAACCACAAATGCTGTATGAAATGGCATGTAACATGACAAAACCCTAACACACACACATGATTGCAAATGAATGTTGTAATGTTGCTTTGATGGATGAATGAAGAATACTTGAATGCTTGAATGCTTGATGATGACCTTGAAATCTTGTGGCTGATTCTGTGGATTCTTTTAGGCCTATCAGCTTGTGGAACTCCTTCCTTACGTCAAGGATGCTGAAGATTCTTCCTCTTCTGATTTCTCCTCAACAAAATGGCTTTGTGCCAGGAAGACAAATTCTTGACTCCATCATCACTGTTCATGAAAACATTCATTCACTTTTGGAGGTGAAGTCTCAAGGCTTTCTTTTGAAATTGGACTTTGCTAAAGCTTATGATAGGGTGGATTGATGCTTCTTAAAAAAAGTTCTTTAGGCTTTTGGTTTCTCTAGCAAGGTCATCAGTCTGATTTGGTAGGTTATATCCACCACCTCAACTACAGTTATTGTTGATGGATCACCCTCCCACTTCTTTAGATTCTCCAGGGGTCTTAGGAAGGGTGATCCTATATCGCCTATTCTTTTCACTATAATGGCAAAAACTTTGGGTAAATTCATTCATAAAAAAATTATGGAGGGACCTTTGAAAGGCCTCAAGTCGTCCTCTGTCAATATGATCTGCTCTCATCAACAATTTGTTGATGATACCATTTTAATGGGAAGCTCTTTTTTTGGGGAATCCAGAGTCATCAAATCGATTCTCTACCTCTATGAAAAATCCTCTGGACAGATGGTTAATAGAACCAAGAGTTTTATCTACTTCATTAATACTTCTAAGTAGCACCAAATGAATATTTCTAACATTCTCGGCTGCCTCATTGGTAAGATCCCCTCTACTTACCTGGGTCTCCCTCTAGGATATAAACCTTCTGATTCCTTTTAGCAATATTTAATTAATCGATTTAATAGGAAGCTGGTTGGGTGGAAATGCACCATTTTGAGTCAAGCTGGTAAAATTCAGCTGTTGAAAGCTACTCTCCAGAACCTCCCAGTGCATGCCCTCAGTTTGTCCAAGATTCCTTCTAAATTTGCTGAAATTATTGATAAAATTTAGAAAAGATTCCTTTGGTCTGGGATTGAGGAAAATAAAAGAATCCCTTTGATTGCTTGGGAGAATGTTTGCAAGCCAAGAAGATATGGTGGACTAGGAATTAGAAGCGTTAAAACCTTTAATAATTCTCTTTTGGCTAAATAGGTCTGGAGGTCTTATGACTGTAGAAGGGAATGAAACACCTTGTGGCACAGTAAATATCTCTCTAATGTTCATTCTTTGCAGAATTTTTTGAGTTCTTCTCATATCCCCGCAGAATCTCATCTTTGGAACAATATCCTCAAGGCTAGGGATGTGGCTAGCTGGGGAGCCTATTGGAAGCTGGGGAATGGCAGAAAAATCCAATTTTGGGATGATTGCTGGATCGAGAATCACTTGCTTGTTTCTGATTCTACCTTGGGATCTTTAAGGGATCTTTGTGTGGCTTCTTTTGGCTTAATGGTGGTTGACTATTGGAAGGAGGGTAAGTGGGTTCATCTTCCCGTTATTAATACTTCTTTCACTCATTTGCAGCTTTCCCTAAATTCTTTTGGTTTGGAGGAAGGTGTGGAAGATGAACTTATTTGGAAATTCAATCCCAATGGGAAGTTTTCTATTGCCTCTGTGGATGGTTGTAATGAACCCCTTGTGTCCTAGTGCTCTAAGGTGTGGATTAAGGACCTTTCTCCTAAGGTCAATATGTTTTTTTGGCTGCTCTTTCTTGATAAAATCTTAACTACTGACAATCTTGTTAAGAGAGGCTTTTCTATCCCAAATAGATGCTACTTGTGTATGAGGGAGGCTAAGTCTATTGATCATCTAGTTTTACATTGCTCTTACACTTCTGAGATTTGGGGTCTGGTGCTTCAGAAATGGGGTCTTTGCTAGACTTTCCTGGGGGCTGTTAAGGAGTTCGTTCACCAATGAAACCCGCCTTCAAGAAATCCTTTCATAAAGAAGCTATGGTCCTTTGTGTTTCCTCATATGGTGTGGGGTTTATGGAATAAACATAATAATCATATCTTCAGGAATATCCATCTCCCTCTTGATGTTGTCTTCAAGAAAATTTCTAGATCCATCTCTGATAATCTCTCAATTGTTAGCTCCAATGTTCTCTCTCATAGTGGAATCCTTAAGGAGTATGAAGCTAATTTTGTCAAGGTTTGGGATTTTGGGCATCATGTGGTAACACTTAAGGTCAACCCTAGGGACAACATTAGTTGGAACTTTCTACCCCAAGGATGGGTAAAAATCAATTTCGATGGTGCAGCTAGAGGGAACCCTGGTCAAGCTGTATGTGGAGGGGTGATACGAGATCACTATGGAAACTTCATTTCTGCTATTTGTATCCCTCTTGGTAAACAGACTAATAATGTTGCAGAAGCCATAGGAGCTTATCACAATTTAAAACTTGCTAAACAAAACAACTATAAGCTTGTTTGGGTCGAGGGGGACTCAAAGAACATTATCAGCTACCTAAAGGGCAAATCGACTCCGGCTTGGAATGTTGATATTTGGATGAAAAAGGCTAAAGATATTATTAAAACCTTTGAAAGATGCATTATTGTCCATGTATACAGACAAGCCAATGTGATTTTCGACTTCCTTGCCAACAAGGGAGTGACGTGTATAGCCCAACTTAGTTGGACCCATGGGGACATGCTGGACTCAAAATTTTCTATGCATTTGTTCCACGAGCGAAGTCAGGGGAGTAAATTTAATGATAACTTGTGCCATAATGATTTTGAGTGTTTCTAAGATTATTGATACCTTCCTTTTTGAGACAAGTGGCCAGAGAGGAGATGCGAATTGATGCAAATTTATTTCGCATGCTTTGTGGGCGATTTTAAACATTTTTTGGAGTCTTGCTTTAACTCTGAAAATTCTTTGTAGAGAGTGTAACAAAGAGCTTAATAAAATGGGTGGTGCAAGAAAAATAATTGAGCTGCCTAGCTATGTGTAGTTGAAGAATGAAAAGAAGATATGGCAGATTTTGGAGAAAGGAGGGTTCACTCCCTACATTGAGAGGCTACAAGGGAGAAATCAAGATGTCACGAACTATTTTGCTCAAAACTGGAAGGATGGAGCGATTGTTCTCCATGGTCAAAATGTCCTGGTTGATGAAGCCCTTTTGCATAGGTCACTGGGTTATCTATGGAGGGGATGAAGTATTACAGAGAGAAAGTGTATACAGAGCAAGCTGTGCAGAATTAACCCAAGAAGGAGGCAGAGCGGGCCAAAATTATTAAAAACACAACCAACTACTATGACATTGCGGTCATTAAGTCTTTCTGGCATAAGATTCTCAAGGTAATTATGAATTACCTTACTTTGGATGGTCATTATACCAGGGTGTATGGTCACCACTTTTTTATTTTGAATCATTTCTACCATGGTGTGAAGATGTCTTTCCCTTTCTATCTCATGTAAGCTCGTATGGCTAACTTTAGTGACCACCGCAAGAACCCTGCCAAGTTTCCCATCTTGCACGAAGGCCTTCTGGTCCTTATTGATGCCCATTTTCGTGCTCTTCCTCCCCCTGATAATTATATCCACATTATTTCTGAGAATGACGAGACTAGTGCAGGCGACTTTGATAATGAAGCCTTTGGGTCTGGGTTTGAAGAGATTTTCCCTCCCCTAAAAAAAGCTAAAATGGAAATTCCTTCTAGTTCAAAACCTAAGATGAGGAAGGGTATCAAAGGACAAAAGAACATTGCTATGTCCTCCCCCTCTACTTCTGTTGAGAATGGCCCCCCCCTCTTCTAGCGAGAATGCAAAAGATGACAAGAACCCTGATTACCGTAATGTCCCAACCTCTCCTCCTTCCTATAAGGAGATTGGTAATGTGGGTGCGACTGGTATTGCAGACCTTCATCCCAAAAGTGATGAGCTTAACAATAAGAGGGAGGATTATGAAAATGTGCTGGGTATGGCTCGTGAACATGCTATTGATACTTTTAGCTTGTTTAAGTGACTATTTCATGAACTTAAAGACATATGGATCAATCAAAGAGTTCTGTGAAGCAAAATGGATGCTTTCCCCGCTGGTTCTACTCATGATAATCCGAATAATGAAGGGAATTAGACTGAGGCTGAGAAGAAGTTGGTCATGGATTGTATCAAGAAGATAGAGGAAAGATTGATCAACTGAATAAAAGGTTGGAGGAACACATTACCCTCATCGAGGAAGGCTACAACAAGATCCAGGACACCCTCAAGACTGTTATGGTAAGTAGTCACAAAATTGTCAAACAGTCTGCAATGGTTATGAATACCATGGTGAATAGTTTGGAACAACCAGATAAGGCTATTGTTATTATTGGTGATGATGCTGAGGTGGCTCAAGGTGGTGAAGGACACTACAAAAGGACTCGAGGGAACATGAAGAAAAATGCGACCATTCAGAATTTGCATCATAAAGCTATGAAGGTTGCTTCTGATACCATGAATGCCCTTGAGACTGAGGTCGCTAAGACCCTCAGAATCCTAATGTAATTGGGTAGTTTTGTTTTACTGGTTCTGTCTGTGTCTGGGTTTGGTCTTTTTGCTGTCTTTTTGTGCCCGACTGGGCTTTTGCTATCTTTTTGGCTGCTCTTTCTTATGGTTATCCTTGTAGCCTGTTTTGTTTTGGATGTTTCTTTCTGATTCTATACCTCTTAGAATCATTTTGTAAAGGGTTTCAGGGCCCCATTCAAAACCTGTTTTTGCCTTAATCCAAAACATTTTTCTAATTTTTAATTTTTCTAATGTTTTTCTTAATGTTTTTCTAAGTTTTAATTTAATACCTTAGTTTTCTAAGTTTTTCATAACATTTTTTTAAAAAGTTGAAAATAATAATACATATACAGTTATTTAATTAAAAAACAAATTGATGTTAAATTAAAACATTAAATTAAGTTTTCTAACATTTTTCTAAGTTTTAATTTTGCTAATGTTTTTCTAACAATTTTCAAACGTTTTTCTAAGTTTTAAAATTTTAGTACAGATATGTTTTCTAAGTTTTTGTTAACGTTTTTCTAAAATGCTGAAAAAACAATAAATATACAATTATTTAATTAAAAAATAAATTTACAAACAAATTATTTACTAATTTTAAAATAAATTTAATAATAATTAAAAAAAAACATTATTAAACAAAAAAAAGGTTATTTTGTGCACCTGAAATAATGTAGGTTGAAAGCTGAAAGATGAGAAGTGCTAGCTATTGCTAACAGGGCATGATGACATAATGCTGACGTAGGGTTCACTCTAACCCCCTCTCCGCAATAAGCCCCAAACTTGAAAATGACAGTTTAGCTGTCATTTTCGGCTTTTATAGAGATTTTTTAAAAAATAATTTTTTAATGGGTTCGATTGAACAGGGGGTTCGATCGAACCCGGATCCGATGGTGGGTTCGATCAAACCCTTGAGGGTGGTTCGCTCGAACACCCCCAGTTCGTTTGAACCCCTGGAATTTTTTTTGCCCACCTCTGCCAATTTTGTTTGTTGGCAAAAGTGGGAACCATTATTGTGAGTTCACCCGGGGACTTACATAATATGCAGTTACAGTGCCTATTGAGTTACCGGGAATCAACTTGATTTGCATATTGATTTTTCCGAATAGGTATTCCTTGTTGGATTGAAATCCCGAGCCTATCACAAAAAATCTAAATTCAGGTTCGACATAGAATTTGGATTATATACAGTAAGGAAAGGATCATATGAGTATAAAACTATAGTTTTTAATTATACTCGAGGATCTGTCGAGAGTAAGATGCAACTGTTTCCCTTTGTTGAGTATTTTAGCGCGATCACTACCCCATGTGATATCAAAATTGTTGTAAAAATCTACTAAAACATGGTGGGAAAATTGTCTTTAAAGGTAATTTTGGATTTCAGAACAACCATGGAATTACCTTACTCCCATATAAAACTAAAATCAAATAAACGCGATTCAATCCAGGAGATGACTAATGGTAGTTCAAGGGGCAGTCGTCATTCAAAGAGCATGTCATGCTGGTTTTACCATGTTTGATGTAGTAAAATTTCCACTCAAACCCAATCCTTATCTTCATCCCAATGCCCAACACGTAACATCCGTGTGGCAAGTTTCAGGATTTATGAAAGCGTGTAACCATATTGGTGTGTCAAAGCAATTATCTCAATTTAATGAATAGTGAAAGACACACAACAAACTACCGAAACTCACCAAATTGCCAGAACTTTAAAAACCACGGGATCAGAATCAACTATTGCCAGTTGAGCATGAGACACTCCCAGTGGGCTATGCCCACGTTAAAATATCCTATTGGCTAATAACATATCACCACGCTTTCACATAAATTTGTATATGTACAAGTTAGCAGACCTTGGTGGAGAATGTTGGTATATGGGAAAGAAGACCATACCTTTTTCTTGCTGTACGACTTTGGGATGTCGCATCCCATTTAAATAGTCTAGTTTAATTATTAGATTATTGTATTAGTTATAAGTAATTAGGAAAGGCACTTTAATTATGTTATACATCTTTTTAAGTATAATTAATGATGATTATCATGATGATGATCAATTATTTATTTTGTTTCCATATGTGCATCATATATTATTCATATTTAGGATAGAGAGAGAGTATTGTCGAGATAAAAGTTTTGGAGACATGCTAGGGAAAGTTGAAAAAGAGTTCAAAGACCTAGGCTGGGCCATAGTGCTGAAATTGGAGAATCTTCTAAACCTTGTAAGGTGAAGAAGGGCTCTCAAGGTAAGAGGGCCAAAAGGGTTAGTGTGGAGGTAGGCGAAAGTTAGAATGTGGAAAGTGAGATACCCTTATTTGTTATGCCTAGTTGTGAGGAGATGGTGACAGACATGGATGAAGATGTTCAGGATGATGGTTTGTTTATACACTAAAAATTGGTCTGGAGATAATTGATTAAATATGAAGTTATTTAATTAATTAAAGCCTTTTATTCCTCTACTATATAAACGAATTTAATAATTTATTTATATAGTTTGTTATTTCTAATTCTTCCCATCTAAATCCATTTCTTCTATTTTCCTAATTAAATAGGCAAATTTAATTAATTTGTTTATTTAGCTATTCCTCATCATTAAATTTGAATTTTTAATTCAAATTTGGACACATGTGTCCTAACCTTTAACCACCTCCTAACCTAACCTCTTTCTAACCCCCACCTCACTAATCTAACCATGGGTTAACTAATTCCATCTTCTCCAACCTCCTCATCCTAACCTCTTGTGGGTTGTTCATCCTCTCTTGAGGACACATGGAACCTTTGGCACATGTCCTTCGTCTCCTTGCTACTTGCCTTCTTGGTGGCACTTATTGGAGATTTATTGACACTTTTCCCTCTAGGGATGACAAGTTTCCTATCCTTCAACCTCCTCACTAACTTCTTCATTTTCAACCATCGATCTCTCTAGACCAAATCCTCATCGTTGAATCTTGCCACCTCAGCCTTGGTTTTGGAAAATCTATAAATAGCCCTCTTCTCAACCATGAGAGGACCCTTAGAAATCTTTGTAATCTCAAGCCCTTAGCAATTTTAGTAATCTTAGCATCATTTGCAACATTCTCATAGCTTTTGCATCATAAATTACCATACCAATTAGATCATTTTGCATCTTGATAATGACATTTTAGCATAGTTATCATGATGTTTTAGAATTAAATATTATTTCGATTTTATAATTGCATCATTTCACTCTTGTTTCTCATGTAGTCATCTTGGAATCATGCATCTGAGAGCCAATCCATAAATCAACAAGGTCTGTGAGGATAAAGAACAATGGGATGATCTGAGGGAGTTGCTTAATTTGTTAATTTGTTTTATTCTCTCATGCAATGTTTTATTTAATGTTGTGTGAATACTTATTGAATGGATTGATACACACAAAATTTTACATTACATTATTTCTGTCACCCACCATGGGGCACTGCCTCATTTTTAATAGTTTCTTGCAGATTTTTCTTGACAAGTGAATTCAAAGAACTAGTTTAGTGCTTCGAGGAGGAGTCTTAGCATTTTCTGCTTCAAGATTAGCACATCAAGACTCTGTTCCAGTGCATACATCGTCCAAATTAGCGTTTTGGGTCCTCAGATTAGCACTTTTCTTTCATAAATTAGTGTTTTTGTTTCACAAAGTAGCTCTTTGCTTTCACAGAATAGCGTTTTGGTAGCTCAAAATAGTGCATAGATGAGTTTCTTTAGTGTTTTTAGTTCTTCTTGCAAAATTCTAATTTCCAAAAACTAATTTTCACCTTTTTGTTTTGCGGGTACTTTTTTGCTGTCAAAGACTAAAATTGTGAAACCTTACGCAGTCAAATACTTTAAATTGAGACTACTAACATTGTTTGCAACCGATAGAGTATTGCATTTCTTTGTTTAATTTAGGCACATATTTTAACTAGAGGATAAATAAACATCATTTCTTATGTGTTTGAGATGATAGGTGAGTATGCTCTCCCCATTGGGTGATGAGAAAACCAGACTCATCAAATCTTTTATTTTTAGTAGTGCAATATCTTTAGCGGGCCTACCCTCTTGAGTAGCCCATAAGGATAAGTGAGAGGGGAATGATCCAAGTGGGAAAGACTAATGCCAAGTTCATCTAACCCACTATAAAATAAAAGTGATTTCGATGAAAATCAAGGTCAATGGTAGTGCTTGGGAATAACTCTCCTTTGTACCTTCAGGTATATCAAACCTTGGTTTTCAAGGCTGAGAGATCTCTTAATTGAGTTTATACCCTGACATGTTGAACGGATGCCCTTACTAGTACGATTAAGTTAGAAGCCACCTTTTAAAAGACTTGGTGCAATAATTTCAGTGCAAGGGGATAACAAGTTTTCCCCCCAAGACACTCACCATTTGGCTCCTTGGAGGAGAGGCAAAAATACTTGGCTTTGTATAGGCTACTTGTAGCCTTCTAAGGAGAGGGTGACTAGATTATCCTTCTAGTCCTGGAGGCCCCTTTCTGCCACCTCTCGACAACACTTGCGTCACAAAGATTCTAGGCTTTAGGCTGAGTTATTGAATTGTACCCGCCTCCTTAGGATAGAACTACTTGAAGTGGTTTCTTTGTGTAAACCCATGGAAATTTGGGCTTTCTTTGAGCCTGGAACATACACTTGGTGTTTATATCTTAGGACAAAGACAACTATCTGGCTTCTATCTTATGTGTTTTCAGATCATAAATCAGAGTATCATCCATTGAGACATGTGAAATTTAACCTGAAACTCAACATCAAATTGTCAAATTGTTTCACATCCAAGTTTGCAGAGCAGGATAGAGCATAACTATCACAGAGTAGCATATCAGTCTCAAACATTAGTGTATTGATAGATTGAAATAGTGCATTGACAGTAAATGTTAGCGTATTAGAGAAACAGTCTAGCACATTGGTAGACCAAACTAGCTCATCAAGAGGGCAGATTAGCACATCAACACAACATCAAAGACGTATCACTGAAATATAACATAAAACCTAGATTAGCGCATCAATGATTCATATTAGCACATAGAAGGGGTAGCATAGCGCATCAGGGGTTCAAAGTAGTGCTTTGGTAGAATAGTCTAGTGTTTCAAGTCTCTGTTTTAGCGCATTGATAATTTTATACATTAGATAGAGCACAGAATTGGACTTTCCCAAAAAGATAATTACAAATTTGGATACCCATTTCGAAGTAGCTTACTTCCTCATCACTGTTAGATTGATTTGAAACTAAGAAAAACATACCTTACAAGTGAATCACTCTTGAAAACATAGATCAAACATCCTAAGTGCGTAGTTATCAATCTTGGGTATCTGATTTCTTAGCATAGTTTCATTATCAGGATTTATCATCCTTAATCAAGAAACAAGGGCTTTAAAATCAGATCAACTTAGTCTTATCAATAGGATGTTTCCTATTTGACTTAGTTGATTCATATTAAACTTGTACTTCAAATAGAGGTCAAAGCTTAAAATTCTAATCACTTGTATGCCAGTTTTGACTAGAAATCAAAGGAGGAAACAAAAACAACAAAAACAAAAACAAAAATCTATGATGGCAGAGGAAAATTCTTTATATAGATCCCGCAATGATGATGATGATGATGAGGAAATAATTGAGGAAACTATCAAAGAAGCACAAAAAGATCCAAAATTTGGTAAATTCTTGGAAAAGGTATTGGAAATGGATAAATAGAAATATTTCCTTATGTTTGCACATCAAGGTGTTAAGTTGCCTCATGACTTTGATGGCACATGATTGAGACAAAGTGAAAGAACAAGTGAGACTCGAAACGATACCAATGAAAGTCACAATGAAAGAATTCAAAACAACCGAGACAACGTAATAAGGAACAATATAGATAATCCCCTTTTGGATCTCACACAAAAAATACAAGCACTTCAAACACAAATTCAAGATATGCAAAGAGGAACTACAAAGAGGTACTCACTGCAAGATATCTGGCCTTGTCCATTTGACAAAAATCTAAATATGATACCATTTCCCCCAAATTACAAAATCCCTAAGTATGATAAATATAATGGTAGAACTGATCTGTAGGATCATGTGAGGGAATTTTGCATATTGAGTATTAAATTTTCCCTTGAAGACACCTATCTAATGAGATTATTCCCAAAGAGTTTAAGTGGACAAGCCATGGAGTGGCTCTCACAAAATTGGTGAATAAATTTGTTTCTCAATATTTTTATAATATTCAACATGAGATCACCATGCTTGATTTGTGCATTACAAAACAGAAAGATGGAGAACCATTCATGACATTTTTATAAAGGTGGAGACGATTATTTGCAAGATACCCTCCTCTTTTGCTTGATAATGAAAAGATGGACATTTTTATTGACAATATAAATGAGGAAATGAGTTATAGATTTAAATTACAATGTCCACCGAGATTTGACAAGATGAACGAAAAAGGAATCAAGATCGAGGAAGCTTTGGTTAAGAAAGGAGTGTTAAAACTTTATAAAGAGGGAGCTAATTCCTCCAACAACACTACTAATAATAACACTGACAAACCCAAGTTTTGGAACATGAATAGGAACATTGTCAATGATGGAATAGTGGATTCTAACAATTCAAAACCAAAACAACCCATATTCAATTTGTCAAGCCACACAACGATGGTTAATCAAAACAATAAAAGTCTAAACCACTTTTCACTACTTTTCACAGAAAATTCACACCTATCGGTGAACCACTCGAATTAGCATTGAAAACACTCCTTGCAAATAAATTGGTTACCTTAATAGAAGTGAGAGATTTTGAGCCAAAGGTTAAACTTGCATGGTGGAATGACAATCATTATTGTGATTATCATTAAAGTAAAGGACACCAAACTGATGATTGTCAACGATCTTGAAACATGTCATTCAAGACTTGATAGACAATAAGGTTATAACCGTGGATGAGCATACAACAAATGAATCACACACTACATTCAAAACTCCATTACTTAATTATGAAAAGGGGGGAGACCTTGACACCACCCAATAACAAAGGCAAAGAGAAAGTGATCTATGCTCACACCTATGATAATGTGGTTAACACTATTATAGTCAAAGAAAAGCAACAACTGAAACCTGCACATGCCATCACAAGAAGTAAAGCTAAGGTCACTTTACCATGTCCTACAACCAACACACCATCCACTTCTAAACAATATAATATAGTGGACAATTGCTAAAGAACCCTGCACAAATATCAATACTAGAGATTTTAAAACTATCAGCCACGCATAAAGAAATTTTAAAAAGAGCTCTCGTAGATACCGTAATACCCTAAAAATGGTCATCTAAACCATGGGCCGCTAATCTTGACAACGTCACCATGGTCCTAACCAAAGGCAATTTAATAAATCTTGAGCACATAATTAACTCTTAAATCATCAAATGTCACATGGAAAATTAATCAACCAATATTAATTAAATATTTACTTAATTAATAAATCATTCCAAGCAAATCATTTTAAACAATTATCCTATTTATTTTATTGAATATCCTAGCATATTTAATTAAATAAATCAATTTTCCATAAATCTTCAAAAAAGGAAACAAATCAAGAAAGAGGCATTGGAAATTATGAGCACAAACCTTCAAAAATGGAAATAAATCAAAAAAGGAATTAATTAACCAAGAAAGAATTAAAAATTTGAGAAAAGAAATCAATTCGAGATAATCTTGAAAAAAAACAAATTAAAAATTGATAAATAATCTCAAAGAAAGCAATTAAAACAATTAAATATTAAAATTGAATGAAATAGAGAATAAATCAGTTTTTCTTGATTTTATCTTAATTTTAGTTCAATTTCCTTTAAAACCGAGAAAAGCATCCAATCACATCAATTCACCTGGATTGTGCTTCCTCTTGGAAAATCTTGACCGCTCATCATCATTTGATCTCAGCCTTTGGTTTCTTTCTGAATTTTCTATAAATTTAGGTTCTCATCTCTCATTCAAAAATCCTGGAGAATGTATTGTTATTATGTTGTTTTTGCTCTAGGTTCATTAATAATTTGCATTGATATATTGCATATTAGTTAGATAGTTAAGATCATTTATCTCATTTATTGCTTAAATCTTGTTAGATTAATCTTGCATCCATGTAGCAAATATCATGCTCATATAGATTAAAATCCTTCGTCTTGGTGTTGTCTAGTCACTAGATTACTTATACAAATATGAGAGCAATCTTATACTCGCATCTTTTAGAAGGCAATGGGTTGCTCCCAACCTTATCCTTATTGCATCCAGATTTGATTGATTGTAGTCTTTATAACCAACCCTTGAATGTACCTACTTTTGCCAATGACTATACATTAGCCTATTATCTCAATGCAGTTGAATGCATGTACTCTTCCACCAGCGAACAAAATGAAAACATGACTAAAGTGGATATCAAGTATCTTAGTCGAAAAAACAAGAAAAATAAGAATAAAAGATCTGATGGCGAAAACCACATTGTGGTGGTATCAGAATCTAAAAAAGAGAAAATAAAGGACGTACCTAAATGTGAAAACCTCTCTGAGGTGCTTGAAGGTGAGATACTTGATATACTACCAAGTCACTTCTAGGAGAGATCTTCCATATTGATCGAGCCACCTCAGCCAGTGAACATTAGGAGTCAAGAGACACCACACATCATTCATTTAGCTCAATCACTATCAGCAGAAGAGTTAAAATATTTCAGCAACCTTTTTTTAGAAAAGAAGATCAACTTTGCATGGACATACTCAGATATGCCAGGACTAGATCCTAATCTCATCATGCATCATCTCTCTATTACACCAGGAGTTAAACTAGTTAAGCAAAAAATCTGTAAGATGCATCCTCATGTGGCACTGCTAGTCAAGGCTGAACTAGAGAAGTTGCTAAAAGCTGGATTTATCAGAGCTATAGAATAGGCAGAATGGATATAAAAAATAGTACCTGTATCAAAAGTAGACAAATCTATTAGAGTTTGCACAGACTTCAGGGATCTCAACAAAGCATGTACAAAAGATGATTTTCCATTGCCCAACATTGACATGATAGTAGATATGACTGCCGGATATGAGATGCATTCATTAATGGATGGATTCTCTGGTTACAATCAGATCAAGATAGCACCTGAAGATCAAGAAAAGACAACTTTCACGTGTGCATGGGGAAACTTATACTGGAATGTTATGCCGTTTGGTCTAAAGAATGTAGGAGCAACTTACCAAAGAGCAGTAACCACTATCTTCCATGATATGATGCATAAAAACATGGAATATTATGTTGATGACACCTTGGTAAAGACTATGAAAAGATGTACACATATTCAAGAGCTAGGCCTCATACTAGATAGAATGGAAAGATTCAAGCTCCGGTTAGATCCTAAAAAGTGTGCATTTGGAGTAACATCAGGAAAATTGTTTGGTTACATAATTTCAAAAAAAGGAATTGAGGTTGACCCTTAAAAGGTCCAAGCTATAATGGAAATGCCTCCACCCAAGAATATCAGTCAGATGAGAAGTTTACAAGGTCATCTTTAGTCAATAAGAAATATAAGATAGAAGCTACCCGATTCACCTCCGAAAGGTTGATAATCTTTGTGCAAGAGAGATAGTAACTCTCCCAAGACACTTTCCATATCGTGCCCCCATTAGCGTTTGGAGTCGGCTAATACGACGTTGAGAATCCATTGCGTGAGACTTAGCAACCGTATTCTGATTAGCTATTGGGTGTGTACCTAAGTCAACAAGCAATTTTTTTCTTCTCTAAGCCAACTTCCATAGGGTTTGCATGCTGTGATTGGAATTATTATATATCTTGCGTGTTTTCTATGTTTTCATCCCTGAAACTGAAACTGAAATACTAAAACTGGAGAAAACAAATCAAACAAATCAACAAATCAGTGATATAACTGTATCTGTGTCGAAGCTAGTCTGTCATGGTAAAAAATCAATCCATCTCAAAATTGTTCATGCTCAGTTGTCATACTCATCAATCGAAAAACTCAGAATTCTTGTCTCTGTCCTATTAATAGTCATACGAGTCTAGTAAATTGTCATCCTGCACCATATCCTATGTCGTACGAGTCTACTAAAGTGTCATCCTATGCTCAATTATCTGTCATACGAAACCTAGGAGTCTGTCGTTTCAAATTAAATTTTGTGTCATACGAGACAGAACTACACAGAATCATTTGTCATTCGGGACCTACCCAATAGTCGTACGGTACTAGGCAGCAACTTGTACGAAACAGAACTGTTGTCATCCTAAAGCTGTTATACTGTCCTACGGTCTCATAAATTTTGTCGTATGAGTCTCTAATTTTCCCAGTCCAGAACAGTCAAACCTATCCAAAACAGTCTACAACAAGCCTAAAATTGGTTATCATCCTCCTGAGCATAAACAACCTTGATAGTGTACCTCTGCTGTTGTGTTGCACGATTTTATCGATAATCTTTTAAGCTAGTCCAAACAAACAACTTATCAAGCCTAAGTTAACTTAGATAACATCTTACACATGATAGATCATTCCTAAAACTAGACTAGATCTTAGTTACTTCTTCTAAATCACTAGGTTAAATGAACTACTAGCTACAATTTGATTTTGACTACCATCAGAACAAGGGACATAACGTAAACAACTGCATGAAACTTTGACATGAAATCCAAGATCTCATTGATGCAAGAAAGATCATTGTTGGAAATCACGCGACTAATGCTGATCATAAGGCCTTTAAAGATCCCTTACCCACTTATGAACAAGGAGATTCCTCAAAATCCAAGGGAGGAGCTAGAGTCAATTATACTTACACTAACAACGATAATATGATCAACAGGTTTGAATTTGCTCAAGCTTGCAATGTGATCATAGTCCCAGATCACCAAAATCAAGCACAAGCTGCTAATACCATGACTCACACCCAAAGGAAGATTACTCTCCCAAGAGCTAGTTCCTCAACTTTCAATCGAACAACATCAAAACTACCAAATAGACAAACAGACATAATCATGGCTAAATCAAAGCAACTGGCTTCATCGTCTTCTCCTGGTTATATTATTGTCGAACAATTGAAGAGAACCAATGCTCAAATCTCCATTTTGGAACTGCTTAAGATCTCTTCTACTCATAGAGAGGTCCTGGACAAGGCTCTACTTACCACCAGTGTCCCTAAAGATTTAGACGTAGATCGGTTTCAATCTATGGTGGGTCACCTGACCTCACCTCATTACCTCACTTTCTCTGAAGAAGATGATAACTCACTAAGCCACCCACATAACCAGCCATTACACATTAAAGCCATGATCCATAAACACCGCGTTAAATGTGTTTTGATAGATGGAGGCGCTAGGTTGAATATTTGTACTTACAATCTACTGACACAGCTGGGATTTTCTGAAAATGTTATTGATCCAACAAAGAAGATAACAATCAAGGCTTATGATGAAGAAGAAAGAACTTCTAAGGGTCTGGTACTATAACCAATCAGAGTAGGACCTGTGGAAAGAGATGTCATTTTTCAAGTCCTGGATCTTCATCTTTCATACAACATCTTACTAGGTAGGCTGTGGATTCATGAAATGAAAGCAGTACCATCTACGTATCATCAATGCCTGAATTTTCCTTATAATAGAGTTGAAGTCAGTATCCTGACCGATACAAGCTATACCTGCAATGCATTAACGTAGAGTGTTGATGCTTTTGTTCCTCATAATAGAGCAGCCTCCACAACTGAAAGTTCAGAATCTTTGCTAAAAGATTTACAAAAGAAATTGAAAATCACAAACACTAGCATGGATGGATACAAGATAGAGCCTATACTCTCACTAATGTCTCTTCCTTGATCACCAAGACAGTCAGGAAAACTGTCAGAGGTTATGAAGCCACAAATTTCAACTCCAAAAGTCATTTATGATGGCACCTTTATATAGTCCTCTACTTCTCTTGCAGGTGAATTAGAAAGAGACAATGTTCTCAAATCACTTTTCAAAGAGGACAATGCAAACAAAGAAATATGACATTGTGAGATTTCCCTAACACAATATTGTCCAGGCTATAAGACGCTTCAACGCATGGGATATTCAGGTACTTGTCCTATAGGTAAACATCAAAAAGGTATTGTTGAACCTATTCAGTTACAAACTAAGTCTGCCAATGATAAAGCTGGACTGGGATATGATTGAAGAAAGCAATCAGATCAGAAGCACACGCCCCACCATCAACGTAAGTGGAAGAAAAAGGTATTACCTTTAACAACACAAGAACTTATTACTCAACAAACTCAGGAAGAGTGTGATGAAAAAAAATAATTGCCCACCTAGAGAGAGGAAACAGATGGTAATCAAGTTCTAGTTATATCAGCTATAATACCACAGGAAGTAGAAGTCCCAGAGGATATGAGAGATGAAGTATATAGAATTAGAGAATTGTTTGCACCACTAAAAGTTCCAGTCACATATACTGGCAGACAACAAGTAGACGATTCAGAAACTGATTCAAATGAGTATGAATGGGGTCCAAATCACATCTCAGATACATCTACTACAAAAACCTTTGAAGAATCTAGTGATATCACAGATGATGCACAAGAACTGATATGCCTTAGAATGCAAAAGGAAATAGAAGAAATCAGACTAAAAAGACAAGAAGACTATGAATGACAGATGGAGGAAGAAAGGACACAAACAATTTCTTCACCTACTAACTCTACCTCTAATGAGATAGGACAAATCAGGTACATAACTAAAAAAGAAGAACCAAAAGCTACAAAAATAGAACTAGTCATCAGTCCAGAGGAAGCTGAATGAAACAGACGACAGGGATTAACAGAACCATCAAAGTCATGTCCACAAGTGTGTCAAATACAAGCAATCAATGAACCAAATCATGAAGGAACTTGCAGCATCAAAGATGTGGGTGTTGATACTATATATATCTTTACTAAGCCACTTGAAGATGAGTTAGCAACTTCATCCTATGACTCTGATGACTCAGACAGGAGCTCTATTTATAACAACAACTATTCAACAACACATTGTGACTACTCTATCATGAATGATGAGATACTGTCTACTGTCACACCACGGTATGTAGTCCAGTTTGAAGTAGGTGATGACGCTAGAAGTAGGTCGGTTGGGTTAGGTCCAATAAACACTAACATAAATTTTGATAATCATGTCGTGACTCTTCTTGGTCTCGAGACACATATGCAAGGTAGTCTTCTGGAACTCGACTGGTTAGTCTGAAGCCATGATGATAGTACCGTGAACTCCCTTGAGCCTGTTCCAACCTTATCCTTAATGCATCTAGAACTGATTGATTGTACTCTTTATAACCAACCCTTGAATGTACCTACTTTTGCCAATGACTATACATTAGCCTATTATCTCAATGCAGTTGAACCCATGTACTCTTCCACCAGTGAACAAAATGAAAACATGACTGAAGCGGATATCAAGTATCTTAGTAAAAAAAACAAGAAAAATAAAAATAAAAGATATGATGGCGAAAACCACATTGTGGCAGTATCAAAATCTAAAAAAGAGAAAATAAAGGACGTACCTAAAGGTGAAAACCTCTCTGAGGCGCCTAAAGGTGAGATACTTGATATACTGCCAAGTCACTTCCAGGAGAGATCTTCCATATTGATCGAGCCAACTCAGCTCGTGAACATTGGGAGTCAAGAGACACCACACATCATTCATTTAGCTCAATCATTATCAGTAGAAGAGTTAAAATATTTTAGTAACCTTTTTTTAGAAAAGAAGATCAAATTTGCATGGACATACTCAGATATGCCAGGACTAGATCCTGATCTCATCATGCATCATCTCTCTATTATACCAGGCGTTAAACCAGTTAAGTCAAAACTTTGTAAGATGAATCCTCATGTGGAACTGCTTGTCAAGGCTGAACTAGAGAAGTTGCTAAAAGCTGGATTTATCAGAGCTATAGACTACACAGAATGGATATCAAATATCATACCTGTATCAAAAGTAGACAAATCTATTAGATTTTGCACAAACTTTAGGGATCTCAACAAAGCATGTCCGAAAGACGATTTTCCATTGACCAACATTGACATGATAGTAGATATGACTGCCGGATATGAGATGTATTCATTAATGGATGGATTCTCTGGTTACAATCAGATCAAGATAGCACCTGAAGATCAAGAAAAGACAACTTTCACATGTGCATGGGGAACCTTTTGCTGGAATGTTATGCCGTTTGGTCCAATGAATGCAGGAGCAACTTACCAAAGAGCAGTAACCACTATCTTCCATGATATGATGCATAAAAATATGGAAGATTATGTTGATGAAACCGTGGTAAAGACTATGAAGAGATGTACACATATTCAAGAGCTAGGCCTCATACTAGATAGAATGGAAAGATTCAAGCTTTGGTTAAATCCTAAAAAGTGTGCATTTGGAGTAACCTCAAGAAAATTGCTTGGTTACATAATTTCAAAAAAAGGAATTGAGGTTGACCCTGAAAAGGTCCAAGCTATAATGGAAATGACTCCATCCAAGAATATCAGTCAGATAAGAAGTTTACAAGGCCGTCTTCAGTCAATAAGGCATTTTATATCTCAGCTAGCCGACAAAGCTCAACCCTTCACGAAGGTATTAAGGAAAGGGTTTCAATACAACTAGGATAAAGATTGTGAACAACATTTACAATAAATCAAAGAATATCTTTCTAATCCACCCATATTAATGCTACCGATTCAAGGTAAGCCACTGATCCTATACATATCAGCTATAGATACTTCATTGGGGGCACTTCTGGCACAACAAGATGACAAGAAAAAGGAACGAGCTATCTA
This sequence comes from Cryptomeria japonica, assembly GCF_030272615.1. Classification (NCBI taxonomy): domain Eukaryota; kingdom Viridiplantae; phylum Streptophyta; class Pinopsida; order Cupressales; family Cupressaceae; genus Cryptomeria; species Cryptomeria japonica. Next base: position 431,953,450 of record NC_081407.1, read on the forward strand.
TTACATCAGCAAAACATTGGTGTCATATGAAATGAACTACACTATAATAGAGAAAGCATTCTTAGCATTGGTCTTTGCATCATAAAAATTAAGGTACTATATGTTAGCACACTCCATTAAGCTGGTAGCTAAGATTGATCCACTCAAGTATCTTCTTAGTAAAGCAACACTTACAGGAAGACTGGCTAAATGGGTCATGGTTCTTACTGAATTTGATATCGAATATGTTGAACGTAAAGCCATCAAAGGACAAGTTATTGCAGACCAACTTGCTGATGCTCCACTTGAAGACAATCAACCTCTGCATATAGAATTCCTAGATGAATCAATCATGCACCTTACTGAACAATCATGGAAGATGTTATTTGATGGGTCTTTCACTCAACATGGTTCTGGTGCCAGAATAATTTTTATTACTCCTCAGAAATATTCAATTCCAAAAGATTACAAGATTCTCTTCCCTTGCACGAACAACATTGTAGAATATGAAGCTTTGGTAAACGAGATGAAGCTGGCCATTAAGTGGAAGATTGTTGAATTACACATCTATGGAGATTCTCAACTCATTATCAACCAAATCAATGATCTATATCAGAAAAGAGATGAGAAACTAATGCCTTATAAGAGAATGGTGGATGATCTCAAGAAATACTTTACCTTTGTATCATTTCAGCAGATCCCCAGAACAACAAATAGAGCAGCAAATGCAATGGCCACTTTGGCATCTATACCATAGATACATGAATCTAATTTTTTCTTTGAATTCCTAGTGGAATACTTACATTATACTGCCTATGATTCCCCAGAGTCCTAGATGGTCTATTCTATCATTGGACATGACTCATCTCGCTATAGCCATATTTATTCTTACTTGCGTGACCAAGTTGTCCCTGCTAATCTTTCCCGAAACGAAAAAAGGAACCTAACCCAAAATGCGTCACGATATGTAATCATTGCTAATGACCTATTCAGATGAGGTTTAGATAATACTTTGCTTAGATTTCTAGAAATTGAGGAGTCCCAATGTGCATTATCTGAGGTTCATGAAAGTGTTTGTGGATCCCATTCAAACGATCTAACTTTAGCATGAAAACTACTAAGGGTTGGCTACTACTGGCCAGACATGGAGAAATAAGCTATAAAATTTGCTAAAACTTATGAAAAATGTCAACTACATGGGCACCTTATACACGCTCTAGCAAGGGATCTCATACCCTTTGCGACACACTGACCCTTTCAATAGTGGGCGTTTGATCTAATTGGCCAAATATATCCTGCATCATCTAATGGACAAAAATTTATTATCACTACCACTGAATACTTCACTAAGTGGGTAGAAGTGGTTTTGCTCATCAAGGCAATAGGCAAACAAGTAGCTCTCTTTATTCTTAATTATATCATCTGCAGGTATGGTATACCTTCATCCATTATAACTGATAATGGAGGACAATTCAAGAATAAAGATCTAGACGAACTCTGCAAGAAGTTTAAAATCAAAAAACACTAGTCCTCAGTATATTACCCTCAAGGTAATGGACAAGCAAAGGCATCTAACAAAAACCTACTGACTATCTTGCACAAAATAGTGAACAAATCCAGGAAGGATTGGCAGCTGCAGCTCAATCCTGCACTGTGGGCTTATAGAACAAGTATCAGAACACCTATTGGGGCTACACCTTTCTCTTTGGTGTATGGGTCCGAAGCAATATTACCTATTGAAGTAGAAATACCATCTCTAAGATTTTCCTTGCAAGGCCTTATTACTGATGAAGACTATAGAATATCTAGATTGCAAGAGCTCAAATTGCTGGATGAGCGTCAACAAGTGGCATTTGATCATCTCTGAGTGTATCAAAAGAGAATGTCTTGAGGATATAACAAGAAGGTTTGACATTGAGAATTTCAGGTTGGTGACCTAGTTCTGAGAGAAAATCCTAAAAATCAACAGTTTCAAGACAACAAAGGGAAGTTTGAAGCCAACTGGCTGGGTCCCTATATCGTTACTACAATTTTTGGCTTTGGTGCCTATCAACTCTCAACATCGGAAGGAGAACAACTCCACAAACTGATCAACACCATCCATCTGAAGAAATTCTTCACTTGAATATTCTCTGTTCTAGCAGCCTATACAGCGAAAAAGTCCTGAAGAAATCCTAAAAAATAAGAAAAAGTCTTGAAGAAATCATAAAAATCAGAAAAAGTCCTAAAGAAATTCAAAGAAAAAAAAAAAAAAGAAAAAGAAAAAAAAGAAAAAAAAGGAAAAAGAGAGAAAATGCCTTAGTGAAAACCTGGCAAACAGGCACCTCGGTAAAAAAAAAAATGAATCTCTGCCAAGCAGGTGAAAACCTGGTAAATAGGCACCTCTTGTATTGAAGCGCTCCATCTATCAACACAACGTTGGCATTCCCGCTTTCCTACATCTTTGCTTTCGTTTGTACATAACTTTCAGTCACTTTTATGACATCCTGGTTCGTTGGAACCCTCATGGCTTGAAATTGATCAATGTCCTAGTCTTAGGTAATCAACAAGAGCACATTACATATCCTAAGCAATATCAGCTAAGTCAACCTTACGTCAGTGAAACCTGGTCGTCCACTCCGAGTCAAGTCACCTATCTCCTAACTACCAAAGAGTTTTATCACTGAGTAACAAGCAAAACAACTTAACGGAAAACAATCACTAAACTGTTTGAGCTATGCATGAAAATCTTCTTTGAGTGTTGTCTTTTATATTGGTTTTCGATTATTATCCCTCTAAGTAACTCGAGGAAGTCTATTGTGACTAAGAGGAGCAAGGATTGGCGGCATAATATTTTCTTGTTTGCTGCTTGTAGGAATGATTCCAATGATCTAGAAACATCTAAATTAGTTGGGTGTCTGTGATAAGAGCCTTCACATCAAGGTGAATTCGCCTCACATACCTTGACTCCACTTATTTGAATGCTACATGGAGGTCCATATCATTTCTTTGTCTGTTTTGAGAGAATTTATTTATCACGCAATCCAAGTCCGTGCGAAACCCATCCAAGGATATGAACGAAAAAAGGTCATTGCAGACAAGATAATTAAAATTGCATATTCAAAGAAATGAATTCTATTCTGCTTGCTATAATTGTAAAACGCTCAATGATGACAATTAAGCTGTTCAAAATCCAGTGACTAGGTTTAGGTTGCATCTCGTTTGCATCTCATTTTGCATTTCATTCTACATCTTGTGAATTTAGAATGATTTCGGTATGGTAACACTAATCTCTGTATCATCTGAATGAGAGTTGGAGCTTCATCATTTCTTTGCTAAGTGGTCTCTTTTCATCATTTCTCCGATTGAGTACTTGTGTTTTGAGATGTTAGTTGCATACATAAACATATTATATAGATTCATACATTCACTATCATTCATTTGCATTCATCTTATTGCATAGAAAAATAAAAATTTGCATTACTCATTACTCATTCACATTCATTTATTTGCATATGAAAAGAAACAAAAATTGACATCCATATTCATTTGCATTCATACATCTATACTGAAAAGAAATGCATACATCTAGAATAAAGCATATAAAGACATCTCATAAATGAATCAACACAAGTATGATGAAGTCCAATCAGATCTCGTATATATATATATATCATGTCAAGTCTAAATATAAAATAATGTCAAATGACATATACAAACTCCCATCAGAGCAAGAATTGTATAGGCTACAAAAAATGGGTGTGTCTACAAAAAATATCCAAGCTACAATAAGAAATAATCTAACTAGCACCCTCTCCCTCATCGCCTGGTGGAGGAGGAGGAGCCTAGTGCTCGGGATCCTGTCGAGGCACTCGAGATCCCTTTGACTGTGCCATATACTATGATTAGGGTATCACCTGCTGAGAAATAGGAACTGCGACACTATATGCGGCCATGTAATAAGCTATCCTACTACTCTGGTGGAGGACCTCCTATCGTAGGGACTCTATCTTTGCTCTCATATATGCTCTCAGTGCTATGATCTGGCGATCATGCTTGGTCCTCACCTCGGCAAGCTGGTGATCCTACTCGGTCCTCACCTTGGCCAACTGTCGATCCCGCTCCACCAGCTGAGTCTGAGCCACTATCAACTATGACTGCAGCTCTGCAAGACATGCCCTCATCAACCGTCCAACATCTATCCCCTGCTCTCTTGCAAGCTCCTCACCTCCACCTACACATCCACCTCTAGCTCCACCTTGCTCATCTCTCCACTGCAAAGCCTATCTCGGAGTTGCTCGCTCGTGCTCAGTCCCACCCAATCTCACTCCTACTCCTCCTAGGGCTCCGCCCTCACCCCACTGCTACCCACCCTCAGCAGGCACCCTGCTACTGCTAGCACTAGGATCACCACCTATCTACCTTAGAGCCTCGTCTCTCTATCCCTGCCTGTGGCCTTGTCCCTGTCCCTATGCTGGTGTAGGGGAATCATCCTCAACATCCTCAATACGAGGAGCCTGCTCACCCAGATTTGTGAATCACGGGAACAGATGCTACTGAAAATAATCTCTATACTAGGGCAATACCCCCACATCTGCTATGTCATCCATGTAATCCCACCTCAGGCGATGTAAACCAGTCAGCTCTTGCATCGCCAAAGCATAAGATAACCGCAGTGACCATCCCTGTCTCTCCTCATTTGCATACCGCACATAAGCTATGTACTCCTGCGAGATCCCTTGAGGCCAGCCATATTGCCTCATCACTCGAGAAATGATAAATCGCTCCACAATAATCTGTGACCTGCTGATCAGTGGGCGTGTAACAAAAAGGTCCCTGCGGACTAGCTGCCAGTCATCCCATGACTCCAAGCCTTTGTACGGTCTGCATACAACGGTTATCAGGTCATCGAGCTGCCATCTCCAAAAATCTGTCTTGCCCAGATGGGGCTGTGTAATATATCCAGCATACCTATATATGATTGGCTGCTTGAGCTCTCTATTGTCATCTACTATGGGCCGACAAATGGGAAGGTGCTCCCAAGCCCACACTTGCAAAATATTGTAGCGTCGTAAATTGTACGCAGTACAATTTAACACCTAGTTTAGCACCCGCCTTGGCGCAGTTGCATTTTGCACTACATTTCCCCTTTAGCACTTAATTAATCAAATTAATTAAGTCTAAAGGTTCTATTTCATCATCTTCCACATCATAAAGTTGGGCCCTTTCATTAAAGTGTGCCCCTTTCATTTTATTCCTCCAATACATCACTTAATCAAAAACCCTAATTAGGCCCTATTCTGAGCTTGGGGGCTTGATTTCGGGGGTCAAAACATCTCGAAATCAGCTGTAACTTCAAGATTCTCTCTAAAATCATCATATCCGATGGCCCTGAAAATTTGGTGAAAAGTTGTCGGGACCATGGTGCCCGGAGAGGACCATGGCGCCCGGAGTGCACATGGTCCCGGACATTTTTCTCGAAATTTTAGGAGCGTGATCCAATCATAAAATAAAGCTTAACCCCAAGAAATTGGCGGGATATTCAATCTCTAGGTCGGCCAAAAGTTGAAATTAAGACCTAGGGTTTCATACATAAGAGCTCTCTTTCTTCATTTGAAAGGATCAGAATTTTTGGCTTTCAAGGACCTTCTATGCAGCAAAAGAGCAGATCTTTGAAGACTTCAACAACATTCAACATCCTTCTATCAAGCATTTATCAATTTCATTCATCCATTTAGGGCTTGGAAGACATTGAAGAACAATAGGAGATTACCGACTGAAGATTGGCTTGTACTCCTCCCTTGAGGGTTGGGTATGATTTCATGTTGTTTTCATGTCTTTGCATAAGCTTCAATATATCCTTTATTCATGCTTTAGATCACTTTGCATCTTGATTTAGAGCATTTACATTATCATTTACAAGCAATTAGGGTTTACTTTCTAGGTTGCTCTAGTTTGCTTTCTTGCATTTAAGGACCTTGCACACACACTAGGTCTGCACACACAATACATTTTACAATACAACTTGGCTATTCATGGAGGTGGAAATCATCGAAGCGGGGGTTTGACTAAGGCAAAACCCTATATAGCCACCCATACCCTTTTCAGATATAAGTGAAGGTTTCGGGACTCGAACGACGCCGCAGGTTGCAGATCCGAAAGAAGCAGACGGAGACGGGACCACACACCAAATCTCAGAGCAAAAGACCAGGACAGGGTCGTGGGGTGCCCTGGTCCTGCCAGGACAGGGGCGCTGGGCGCCCTGGTCCCTGGGACAGGGGCGCTGGGCGCCCTGGTCCTTCTGACAGCAGTTTTCAGCATTTTTGACAACTTTGCAAAATAGCAGTTTCCGGTGCAGTTTCAGGTGCAGAATCAGGACAGTGGCGCCCGTGCCCCCGTCCCAAACATTTTCAGTTAGATTTTAACTTTGGGTACACATTTGCATTCTTGTCTTGTCCTTGTGTTTACAGCTTTCCATTGTTTAAGTTCAATTCTGCAATCTTGTTATTAGTTCATACTTGCACTTTGGGGTTAGGGATTGAACTTGCATCATTTCATCTTTCAATTGCAACAAAGGAATAGAAATCCTAATAGGTAGCCCGTGGCTCTCTCTTCCACAAGAAGAAGTAGCCAATTGTGTGATACCTCTAGGCTCTTTCGTATTCCACAAGTGTGTGGTTGAAAGTGAGATTAGGGCATGTTTGCTTAGTGTCACTTTTTCTCCCACACAAATATATACACCAATGGCCATGCTCTACCCATCTTTGTACACAATCTCATGCATCTCTTGATACATGTGGGCCAATAAACACGAACCCCAGCCAAGTCTCGGAGGGGTCTCTATCAACCTCTCTAGCATCTGACCCCATCTGCACTGGAAGCCCTACTGGCCTCTGTCTAGCATCAGAAAAAAGCCTATAAACCCTACTAGAATGCATGCCAGAGGATACTCCTCATTGTACCTGCTCATAATTATGTCCCAACTCATGGAATGAGTCAAAATGTCAGGATCACCAAAGACATGCCTCACTGCCTATAATCTTGGAAGGTGCCTTGAATCATAATCCACCTTGTCCCTAGAAAAAGGGATACAAAGGATCCTATATACATCCTCAAGAGTGATAGCCAACTCCCCCACTGGCAGATGAAACGTTATGCTCCAAATGAAAATGCTCTACCAATGTCGTGAGCATCCTGTGGTTCACACAGATATCAGGTAATCTCAACAGATGAGTCAAACCACACAAGTCAATATGAGCCTGCTCAACCTCAGATAAATGTCCCACTAATGCCATAGTAGGAGGATAAACACATTTGAATAGCACATGAGGTAATCGAACCTACAAAAACCCAACAACGAAGCATCAGAAAACATTCCAAATGAGCCTACAAGAGAAGCAAAACATCATGCAAATCCAACTAAGTCAAATACAAAATCAAAATTTCATGTTTACACCTTCAAAAATGCTCACTTTCTATCGAACGACAAAACATAGATAAGCGACATCTCGTACGAGCTAGGAATAGCTCTAGTACGATAAAACAACCTCAAACGACAAACTTTTAGACCTCGCACGACAAAATGGTCTTTTTACAGGCCTATCGTATGACACGAGGGTGCATCCCAAATGACAAAACTAATGTCCTTAAATGACAAAATAAATTATGCTAGTTACTCGTACGAGACATGATCCTGTCTCGCACGATAAACTGTGACGCCTGACCCCAAACATGCGGAACACTTGCAAAATGAACACAAAAATTCAAAATTGAAAACATAAACATGCTTAAGATCTATCACTTACTGTTGGCTCATAGTTTCGGGGTCGATTATGTCTCCTCTCGAATTGATGCTGATGAGTAGGGACCACCATTTTCTTCGCAGAAGGCTTTTTGAATTTTCAAACTTGGAGGGTTAAAATGATTTGACAATGACACTTTCGTCCCATATATAGCCAAAAACCTAATTTTTCAACTTGCTCCGATGGACATGAAAATTGTACCCTTAGCTAATTTGACTATTCTGATTCCATTTTCGGGATCGAAATCAAAATTCAAGATCATTTTGCTAGTCAATTTCAGAATTTGGACCACTTAGCGCTTTTCATCAAATGCTCTTTCTTTAACTTTGCGCTCAATTTCTTGTAAATCAATGCTGAATCTCAATTTAATTTCTACAAATCAACTTTGCACTCAATTTCTCACTAAATTTTCAAAAATTCTTTTAAATCAATTTATGCTCAAAACAACTTATCATCGCTAAAAAATTGCCTATCATCATGTACCCTTGCTATCTTTCGATTTTGCTCCCAAGGGGGCATACTTGTGACCTTATGACTTCACATTCTTCAATGTCGAGAAAATTTTCAAATCTTCATCGAAGGTCGAGCAAAAAATCTTTTTCAACTAAAGAAAATCAATCACATATGACCTCATCACTAGTTGCATCTCAACTTCATCGCTTTATATCAAGTTGAGATTTCTCAACCATCTGAATCGAATCAATCGCTAGGGGCATATCAGTTTCATCGCTTCATATCAAGCTGATATTTGTCTTTTATCTGAATCAATCTCTTAACATTAATTAGTTTCATCGCTTTTCATCAAGCTGATTATTCGTTTAAAATCAATCAAGGGTTTAAAGATTATCTTTAATCACACTCAATCTAAGCAGGTGTTCAGTATTCGTCGCTTTGGATCAAGCTGGACAATTTATCTTTACTCATCGTATCTTGATCAATCAAGTTGAAGATCAATTTTTATCATCACTCACTATGTCTAGATAAATCAAGTTCTAGATCAGTAAGATCCGCTTCTTAATCAATCAAGTTCAAGTTCAACATCTTTTGTTTTCTATCATTCCTAGTTCAATCAAGTTTGGGATCGGCATCGTTTTAAGTAGACTTCATTCAGCTTCGTCGCTTTGAATCAAGCTAAACACCTCGCTTTTCATTTAGTTCATGATCAATCAAGTTCAGAACTAGTATCTCCTAGACATCAAATTTTCTTTGAACCAACGCACTGCTCGCACAATAATTCAAAGAGGGGCAAATGTAATACCCTAAAAATGGTCATCTAAACCATGGACCCCTAATCTCGACAACGTCACCAAGGTCCTAACGAAAGGCAATTAAATAAATCTTGAGCACACAATTAGCTCTTAAATCATCAAATGTCACATGGCTAATTAATCAACCAATATTAATTAAATATTTATTTAATTAATAAATCATTCCAAGTAAATCATTTTAAACAATTATCCTGGTTATTTTATTGAATATCCTAGCATATTTAATTAAATAAATCAATTTGCCATAAATCTTCAAAAAAGGAAACAAATCAAGAAAGAGGAATTGGAAATTATGAGCACAAATCTTAAAAAATGGAAATAAATAAAAAAAGGAATTAATTAACCAAGAAAGAATAAAAAATTTGAGAAAAGAAATCAATTGGAGATAATCTTGAAAAAAATAAATAAAAAAATGATAAATAATCTCAAATAAAGCAATTAAAATAATTAAATATTAAAATTGAATGAAATAGAGAATAAATCAGTTTTTCTTGATTTTATCTTAATTTTAGTTCAATTTCCTTTTAAACTGAGAAAAGCATCCAATCACATCAATTCACGCAGATTGTGCTTCCTCTTAGAAAATCTTGACCGCTCATCATCATTTGATCTCAGCCTTTGGTTTCTTTCTAAATTTTCTATAAATTCAGGCTCTCATCTCTCATTCAAAAAAACTGGAGAATATATTGTTATTATGCCATTTTTGCTCTAGGTTCATTGAGAATTTGCATCGAGATATTGCATATTATTTATTTCATATTGTTTAGATCATTTATCTCATTTATTTCTTAAATCTTGTTAGATTAATCTTGCATCCATCTAGCATTAATATCATGCTCATATAGATTAAAATCCTTCATCTTGGTGTTGTCTAGTCACTGGATTGCTTATACAAATCTGAGAGCAATCTTATACTCACATCTTTTAGAAGGCAATGGGTCGATTTGTTATGGTTTTCATATTCATGATTATATCTGTCTAACCATACATGTAATGACTTGATTGAAGTGTTGTGCTTACAGATACAGGTCCACTTTTCATACACACAGATACCGCAGTCCCCAAAGACATGGGTGTTGATCAATTCCAAGCCATGGTGGGACACCTAACAATGATTCATTTCTTATCCTTCACTGAATATGATGACATGTCTTTACAACATCCATATAATGCTCCCTTGCATATTTAAGTTCTCATCCATAAAACACACGTTAAACATGTCCTAATAGATGGAGGGGTTGGACTAAATATTTGTTCATTAAGTCTTGTTCGTGCTTTAGGATATTCCAAATATGTAGTTGACCCTCACAAAAATATCACAATCAAAGCTTATGATGAAGAAGAGCATTCCTCCAAAGGAATTGTAGTGTTGCTGATCAAAATAGGACTTGTACAAAAAGATACAGTGTGTCAAGTTTTGGACCTGAATTTATCTTATAATATACTTTTGGGAAGACCATGGATCCACAAAATGCAAGCTATTCCTTCAACTTATCACCAGTGCCTGAAGTTTATCTACAATGAACAAGAGATCACAATTTCAGCAGACTCAAATCCTTTTCAATATTGCAAAAATTTGAAACCAGTGCAAGAGGTTATTGTTCCACACAATGAAGAAGCACCTTCTTCTAGTACACCACTCAAAGAGAAGGCATTTGCCTCAATCTTGGCAAGTTTTGAGAAAAAAAGGTGCAGATGAAAGACAAAGGGGTAGGAGAATATTCATTACTAGATTTACCACTCTCCCCAAAATCCTATGGAAAGCCGTTGATGTCAAAACAACAACCAGTCTCAAAACCACTTAAAATACTTGACAGATCATTTATCAAAGTAGGGACTCTAGCTAAGGAAACTGGGCATAAAGATGTTTTACAATGGTTATACAAATATTAAGAAGAAGTTCAACCAGAGGTTAACAATGTCAACATCCCAATAGAGTAGTATAGAAAATGATATGATATCATGCAAAAAATGGGATATGGTGGTAGTGGTCCCATAGGCAAAAGAAAAGAAGGTATGTTAGAACTCATACAACCTCCTTCTCAACATGCTAAATTGGGATTGGGGTTTGGACAAAGCAATCTAGATCAACAACAAGAAGAAGCCGCACACAAACAACAAGGAGAGGCAATTTGTAAACAATAGGAAGTAGAAGCATCTCATAAACAATAGGAAGAGGCAGAGGAAAGAAGACTAGAAGAACTTGCTATAAAGAGAGAAGAAACTACTCACAACCTTTGTGAGCAAATTTTCAAATTACAAGCTTCTAGTGAAACAGATTCCAATGAGTGGGAATGAGATTCATATCATTTTGAACAATCCTCTAAAGGCTCATGTTATTCAAAAGATTTTGATGTTGATTTAGTTCACTCATATGAATGAAAAATGTCAGAGTACAGACCACTTAAGTTAGAATCGTAATTTATCAATTTTGACTCCATTGAGGACGATCAGGAACTACTCGCGAGAGGTCATTTTGAGGAGGGTAACATCTTGGACCTAGAAATAATTATTGAAGACTTTGATATCCCCATTATAAACTTTAATGCCTTTGATACACTATAATTTGATAATCCCTTACATTTGGTGTACCCCGAACTTATTGATTGGAAAAACAATGGATTCATTGAGATAAATACATTTCCTAATGATCATGCTATTTACCTATATCTCAATGCAGTAGAACCTAAAATAACTTCTATCAGTGATTTCGGTAATGCATCTTCTAGTCGAGGGGTGCCAAATCTCTCAATCGCAAAAGTGAAAATAAACAAACAAATATCATGTCTAATGCTGAAAACCATTTAATGGCAACATTAGATCAAAAACAAGTAAAAAGAAAAGACATACCTGATGGTGAAAACCTCCTTGAGGTGGCAGAGGATGGGAGATTTGACACTCTTCCTGAATATTATTAGGAAAGGTCTTCTACATTGATTGAGCCAATGGAAGTAGTTAACATTGGTACATCGGATAATCACAAGATATTACTATTGGGATCCAAGAACACTGAGAGGGGGGGTGAATCGGTGTTCAGCTGGAATGATTAAATTTAGCCTTATTAAAACAACAACTTAGCAACTGGTAAACATAAAAGCAGATAACAATAAGTAACCATGTAGCCACAAAGATGAACACCTTAACACCAAAAATTTATACATGGAAAACCTCAATGAGAAAAAACCATGGTGGGATTGGAGACCCACAATATCTATCCACTGATCAGATGAATAAATGTTACAATAAGGGGCCTGCACATGCAGGAAGGCCAATAGCCTAGAGTGCACTTCTCATCACAAAAGGAGTCTCACTAACTACAAAAAACATCAGACTACAATCCGAAATGAAGATTGAATTGCTGGAATAACATCTCCTATGCCTGCGTACAACTCCAGTTTAAGCTCAATATCGGAGGTCTTAAACCTCTTACACAAACCCAATTAGATCACCTATGATCAACTGACACCTCTGCATATGATTACAACTTTATTCGCACACAGATAATCCCATAACCCATGACCACATGCCACGATCTACAAAGAGATCTTACATCATATTTATACCAACCTGAGACCTAAACAATTAGGTTGGCCACCTAAAGATAATACAATAAATCCATTATATAAACCTGCAAACCAATGATAATACAAGTCATCCTAAGAAGGAAATAACATTAACCAAACAATAAATCTAATCAATAACACATCGAGAGCATCCACTAATACGTTACATAAACCGGTCCATAACCTAACAGAATAACATTAAGTCCAGACTCAAAATAGGTCACCATAAACCATATGCAACACCATCGATCAACTAGAACACAAAAAAGATAACCATTAGCATCCTAAGAACCTTCTAGAAGCTGCACCAACACCACTTATGAAATCCATCAAAAGATCTTCAACAAAGCTCTGCTGGTAGAACCCTTACCAGTAACCAAAAGGCTTACTAGAACATATGATAGCTTCTGGATCATCAAATCCCAAACCAAATGAATGTGACACACATATGAATGACATGAATGACCAAACCAAACCAATTCCACCAATCTGGATATACCAGAGAATACTGGAGAATACCGGAGATGATCTCTAGATCAACATCACAAACCAAGTAGAGAGGAACTTTTGAGACAAGTTAGCACTTTGGAAAGTGAGTTGATCACTGCAAATGAATACAAAGACAAATTCAAGAAAAGTTCAGATAATCTTGATGATATACTAAAAAGTCAGAAACCTGATGGAGAAACAATTGGACTTGGACAACATAGTCAAGATGCAGCTGGGAGGAGTAGGAAGCGACAATGGGAGAATTCAAAATTTAAATTCTCTGAAAGGCAGGAACTCTAGTTCCAATGGTGGGAGTGGCCAGAATGAAGGACCTAGTCCTATGGGAGAGAAGGACAAGCCTCTGGACATTCCAAAGGTTGTTGACATTCTATAGATTGGTGGTACTCCACCAGAGAAGAAAGTGGGTTCTGGGTTTTTGGGGGAGGGGTCCAGCTGACGTGAAGAGACCTTGGAGAATGGAAAATAATCTAGAAAATGATCATCCCTTTTTGGAACAAAACCATCTTGTAAATCCTCTTTACCTCCTGTTAAGAATATTTCTGATCCAACCAGTGGAAAGTTCACTATCTCTATCCTTGATCTAGTTCTAGATCATAATATAAACAATATGTCAAACTCCCTGGTAGGCAAATTTATGGGTTCACGTCCAAACATCGAAGTTGTAAGGGCTTATGTCAAATGAAAATGGGCTGTAAAGGGTAACGTTGAAATCTCAGCTTTGCCTAAAGGCCTCCTATCTTTTACTTTCTTGTGTGAAGAAGATAAATTAAGGATACTTTGTGGTAGTCCCTGGATGGTAGGAAAGTCAGCCTTGGTTCTTCGGAAATGGTATCCGAATCTGAACATGAATGACTCTCTTTTGGCACAATTTCCAGTTTGGGTAATGTTACCAACTCTGCCTCTTGAATATTGGGCAGAAAGCATCTTCTCAAGAATAGCAAGCTCCTTTGGTGAACTCCTTTCTATAGACCTAGTCACAACTTCAAAAAGGAGACTCACTCATGCTAGGTTTTGTGTAGGGATAGCCCATGATGCAGACATGCTAGAATAGATAGATATAGTGTCAAAGTTGGAGACATGGAAACAACAAATAGAATATGAATCTATCCCCTTTGCCTACTTCCATTGCAAGAAAGTAGGTCACTGGGTAAAATCCTATCCTATCAAGCCTAAAGGAGAACTCAAGCAGACTAAATCCCCAGTTGAAAGTAAAAAAGGTTCTAGAAAAAAAGGTATGGCAAGTTAAAAACTCAGAAAATAAGGAAGCTGACTTTATTGACAACAACTGTTTTGAACCCTTGGGGGAAAATAAGGAAGTGGTATCCTCAACTTCTGTCTCCAATCCCCCAACCCAGGAAGTATTGAGAAATGAGTCAACCAAAGTAAACAACCCTGTGACAGAGCAGATTCAAATAGAGGAATTGAAAGAACACACTGAATCTTCAAAAGACACAGTTGAAGTGGTAATCTCTTATACATATGTTGGCAAGGAAATGAAAAAGAAAGAGGAACAACCTAAGGAAGGGGAGATCTCTGGCTCCCAAGAAGAAAAGACTGACTCTTCCTCGCTCATGATAAGCTCTAAATTGCAAGAAGCCCAAAATTGTGCAATACTAGGTATGAACCTTTTAGATTCATATCAAAACTTAAAAATAGTAAATAGTGCTTCACATGATTCTAGATTACCTAATTGGGGCAATGAAGATGAAATATCCAGAATCCTCAATAATTTGGAAGTGGTTCTTGAGAAAGAAGTTGATTGGAAAATACCAAAATAGAGAAACAAGAAAGGATCCACTCCCTCGACTTCTCAACTAAGGAAATCCAAAAGAATAGCTCAAGTAGATGTTGGGTATATCTCCTCTTCCCCAGGTCAACCTTACAACCATAAATTCAGAGACAAGGAGGCCAGTAAGAACATTGTAGATGGGACTCAGAAGACTCTTAGAGAGTTAGGAATCGGTAAGTAACTATGAAGATTATCTCTTGGGATATTAGGGGACTTAATAATCCTCAGAAACACGATATTATTAGGAATATGATAAGGGATAGTAAACCTGATGTTTTTCTAATTTAAGAGACCAAAATGAGTAGAGAAAAAGTTGATTCTTTAAATTTTTATAAAAATGGGAGTATAAGTGGTGGTAGCTCTGAAGGTGCTTTGGGAGGCATAGCTACCATTTGGAATCTTAATAGTGTCAAAGGCCATGTTCTTATTCAAGAATTTTTTTTCTCTGGCATTAGATTTGAGCATTTAAAAGATGGAACATCATGGGTTCTCACCAACATTTATGCACCCAACACCTTGAAAGCTAGAAACTCCTTTTGGAAAAAACTTATAGAAACTAGGGACAACTTCAAGAATCTTAGCTGGATGGTCATGGGAGACTTTAATACTACTTTGAGAGAGGAGGAAAATTTTGGTGGAAGATCCTCTCAGTTGGAAAGTAGGTTGGCCCTTATGGACTTTATAAATACATAGGCTCTCAACGATGTGGAGATACAGGGATGTAATTACACATGGAGTAATAGGAGAACTGGTAATGATCTTATCTAAGTTTGCCTTGATAGGGCTCTTATTTCTGATGACTGGTACAGACATTACTTCTGCTCCCTGTCTGTCCACATCCGGGTTGGGTCAGATCATTTTCTCACCACCTTCATTGCTAACCCAATTAATAGAAGAAGACATTTTCCTTTCAGATTTGAAAAAATGTGGACTCATCACGCTGATATCACTCGTAATATTCAGAAATGGTGGAGTATCCAAGTTGAGGGAACTTCTATGTACAGAGTTGTAAAGAAACTCAAAAGTGTTAAGGACAATATAAGACTCTGGAATAAATCCAGCTTTGGGAACATTTTTGAGGCCAAAGGTAAAGTCCAGGATGACCTTAAGAAAATACAGGTTCAAATTCAGAAGGATGGTTTCAGTACTGTGTCTATTGCTGACAAAAATGAGACCCTTAAAAAATACCATGAAATCATTGCTAAAGAGGAAAATTTTTGGAAGTAGAGATCAAGATGAATTTGGCTAAAGGAAGGAGATATGAATACAAGATTTTTTCATATGTCGATGATCAAACATAAAGTGGAAAATAGGATTACAAAATTGGCAGTGGACAATGGGGAGCTGGTCAAGGAGGAAGAGATATGGAATGAGGCCAAAAGGTACTTTTCGAAACTTCCGAGGAGGGATCACAGGTTGGACACTGATTCTCAATATTCTTTTCTTCAAAATATTCCTTGTCTCATTGATGAGCAGATGAATGCCTCCCTTTCTTCAATTCCTTTGAGCTTGGAAATCAAAAATGTTTTTTTTTCTTTTGATGGTAACAAAGCCCCCGATCCAGATGGCTTTCCCATGTTCTTTTCCCAAGATTTCTAGGACATTGTAGGGAAAGATGTTTCCAATGGGGTCAAGGAAGTTTTTGGGGCTAGAAGAATTTTGAAAGAAATTAATGGCACTTTCATTGCACTTATTCCCAAAACCCAAGGTGCTGACTCCATGGACAAGTTCAAACCAATAAGCTTATGCAATTCTTTTTATAAGATTATCTCCAAGGTTCTTACCACTAGAATCCTGACTGTCCTTCCTTCTTTGATTAATCATCAACAAAATGGTTTTGTCCCAGGAAGAAAAATTCTCGACTCCATTATTACTGTCCATGAGAATATTCATTCTCTTGTTAGGGTTAAGAAATAGGGTCTCATCCTCAAGCTTGATCTCTCTAAGGCCTATGACCGGGTTGATTGGTCTTTTCTTGTGAAGGTTCTTGTGGCTTATGGTTTTTCCACCAAATGTGTTGACCTCTTCAGTCAGCTTATTACCTCAGCCTCTTTTGCTATTCTTGTCAATGGTTCCCCATCCCCCTTCTTCCAAACATCTAGAGGACTGAGGCAAGGGGATCCCATTTCCCCTATCCTCTTCATTATTATGGCTGAATGTTTTGGTAGGTATATGGAAAACATGGTTATGCGAGGGTCTTTTAAGGGACTCCAACGTTCTTCAACTGATTTTATCTGCTCTCACCAAAAGTTTGTGGATGATACTATTGTCATGGGGGAATCAAGTATCTCAGAAGATAGAACCCTGAAGGACACTCTTTGTAAGTTTGCCTCTGCATCTGGTCAGCTCATTAATTGGGTCAAAAGCAAAGTTTTTTTCATCAATACACTAGAGAGAAGACAACATAGAATCAATAGAATCCTAGAATGTCAAACTGCTGATCTTCCTGCCACTTATCTTGGCCTCCCTTTGGGCATTGCACCTCCTGATTCTTTTTGGAGCTCTCTAGTGGACAAATTTCATAAAAAGCTAGCTGGTTGGAAGGGAGCCCTTTTAAGTCAGGATGGAAAGCTTCAACTTCTTAAAGCTTCTCTTCAAAGAATACCTATCTATGCCCTAAGACTTTTCAGATTTCCAGTCAAGTATGCTGATGCAATTAAAAAAATTCAAAGAAAATTTCTATGGTCAGGGGTTGAGGATAAGAAAAGAATGTCTCTTGTGGCTTAGGATCAGGTATGCATATCGAAAAGTAAAGGAGGTCTAGGCTTGAGAAGAATCCGGATCTTAAATGAATCTCTCCTATCTAAACATATTTGGAGAATGTTCCACTCAAATAGTGAATGGTGTAAAATCTGGTGAAGTAAGTACTCTCTTTTGTCCTCCTCTCTTTCCTCTTTTATCGATTCTGAAATCAACATTAATGGGTCCCATATCTGGAATCATGCCTCTAAGTGCAGAGATAGCATTGCTAAAGGGGTTTCTTGGAAAGTAGGCAATGGTAGGAAAGTTAAATTTTGGGAAGACCCCTGGCTTTTTGATAAACCTTTTACTGATTTCCTAGAATGGGCCCCTTATGCCTCCTCTTGTATTAGATCTTTTGGTCCTTTAGTTGAAGGGTATTGGACTGGTAATAAATGGAAGAACATAGAAAGTATTCACCCAAGCCTTATCAAGCTCAAAAATCATTTGTCTTCAGCCTGGTTGAATAAAGAGGAAGACTCCCTCATTTGGAAATATGAACCCAAAGGCAATATCACTGTCTCTTCAATGTATGGTGTTCTCTCCCCCGCCCCTTTTGAAAATCTTTTCTGGTCTAAATCTTGGTTAAAGGGTCTAGCCCCCGAAATCAACCTTTTCTATTGGACTATTCTTCAAAATAAAATATTGACCTTAGATAACCTCAAGGGTAGAGGATTTTCCTTTCCTAATAGATGTGCTTCGTGTCTTAAAAAGGAAGAGTCAGTGGACCATCTGGCTATCCACTGTTCCTATTCTGCTTCGATCTAGGAAAGATTTCTTAAGAGTTTTTGCATTGATTGGGTGTTTCCTAACACTATCAGTGTGTTGTTCTACTCCTTGAATTACCATTGGTCTAAGTCTTTTTTGAGATCTCTGTGGTAGCTATCTCTCCCTCACATTTTGTGGGGATTATGGAAAGAAAGAAATAATCATATTTTTAGGGACACCTCTCTTATTCAAGATATTGTGTTCCAAAAAATACAATGGGTGATTGTTGAGAACATTGGGATCATTGGGGGTCCCTGCTTTTCGACCAACCCATTGGAATCTCACATTTTAAGTTCCTAGAATTTGAAGAATGCTGGCAGTTCTGACGCCAAGCAAAACAAAAGATTAGAAGCAAGATGGCAAACTCCCCCTCATGGTTGGTTCAAAGTCAATTTTGATGGTGCTGCAAAAGCTAATTCGGGCCCGGCAGGATGTGGAGCTATTCTTAGAGATGACAAAGGTATATGCAAGGAAATGATTGTTGTTCCAATAGGAAGCCAAACAAACCACAAGGCAGAAGCAATGACAACACTCCAAGGTATTCTCCTCACAAAAAGATGGAATTGCCCCTACATATGGATTGAAGGGGACTCTAACAACATCGTCAAATGCCTCAAGGGGACCTCTAAGCCCTCATAGTCTATCAATAACATTATAAAGGCTTCTAGAGACCTCATTAACACTTTTGAGAAAAGTTACATATCTCATATTTACCGTGAAGCGAATGGTTCTACTGACTGGGCAACCAATGTGGCGGTCAATCAAGATGAAATGATTAATTGGAAGGGAGAACAAGGCCTCCTAAAGGATGTCAGATTAATCATTTTTAAGGACCGATACAATAGCACCCCAAAGATCATTAATGTACAAAACAATAATAAAACAGATTAAAAGGAGTGCTTCGAGAAATTATAATATTGTTAGCACCATTTATTATAACACTCAATCAATCACTTCCCACGCTTTCTAGGTAAATTTGGTAGCTCCGAGAAACTCTCTGTCTAAAGTTCTTTGTATGTTTCAACATTAAGCTCTAAATAGCAAAAATATGGGAGGAAATAAGCGCCGCTACAAACCTAGCAGTTGTAAGGAGTGGAAGCAAAAGGAGGCGGTCTGGAACATTCTGCAGAAGGGCGGGTTTTCAAAATTTATGGAGAGGATCTATGGACGGGACACCACAGTCACTAATTTCTTTTGTAAAAACTGGAGAAAGGGCACTTTGAAGATGGGAGACCAGTCTGTTGTCATAGATGAAGACCTTATTGACTAGGCCATGGGTCTCCGAAGGGAAGGAAGCAACTACTACAGAGATAGAAAAGTGAGCAAGGAAGCCATTGAAAGATATCCTGAAACTGAAAAGGATAAAAAATGCCTGGTGAAGCTAAGTAAAACTTACTATCCCCTTAGGGCTTTTGTTAAACCATGGAGGGAGGTCCTTTTTGTTATAATGCACTATATTACTTTGGATGGTAGATTCACTAAAGTATACGACTACCATTTTGTTTTGATGAATCATTTTAGGCATGACGAGAAGGTTAACATTCCATATTTTTTGTTATGTTCTATGAATGCCACCATTAAGGCCTATAAAGAGAACCCTGTGTGTGACACTTCCATGCATCAAGGCTTAATGGTTCTTATTTATGACCACCTCAAGGCTAACCAAATAGCCCACATGCAACCCTCTATTTCTGAGTTTGAGGGGGATGGGTCGGATTCTATTTTTTCTTTGGATGAGGGTTTTGACAGAAATCCAACGAGTGAGTCTGAGGAGAGTATGGATGACTTGGAAGTTCAAGTAGGTAAGAAGAGGAAAAATTTGAAAACCAGGCCTTCCTCCTCAAAGGGAAAGAAATATAAAAGCAAAATTCTCCAGATAAGCTCCTCCTCCTTGGAGGAGGTCTCTGAATATTCAGAGAAGGAGAAACCCCAGAGTTCTCTGAAAAAGAAAACTAAAGTCCATACTCAGACCAGAAATAAACAAAAGAGAAAGGATGAGAATGTGAAGGAGCTGGACGAACAAAAGCAGAAAAAGATTTCAGAAGTTGACCAAAACTTGGAGGAGGTGACCACTGGAGAAGTTCATAGGGCTGAAGATAAAGCTACTGTTGGTGATACCCCAAATAAGGAACATGACAACTCTGGTAAGATTGATCCCCCCTCAAACCCTCCTCCTGAGGGTTTGGAAGGTTTTATGGACACCATGGAATGGTTAATCACCAGTTACAAGAAAGCCATGGATGACAATAAGAAGCTCAACCACATAATCCAGATTCTGGAAACTATCAACACTAGTGAAGGGAAGATTATGGCAGATTATATGGAGGATTTGACAAATACTATTGCTAAAGCTGAAAATATAAGAGACCGCTTCAACCCCTAATTCGAGCAAATCGAGAAAGACCTGCTGGAGAGGAAAGCGAACGCTAATGCTATGGATCAAACTATGTCGGGAACTATCAGTAAAGTCAACAAAATCAAGGAATGTCTCAAAAGTATCACAGAGCAAAGCTTAAACATTCTGAAGGTCTCTGCGGGCAATACCAAAACTCTCATTAGCAAACTGGATGAGGAGAAGGACACCCTGGAAATTGACCCTGACATTGAAGGTACAGGAGATGTTCAAGGACCTAGAACAAGAACTAGAGGTAAAAAGAAGGAGAAGAAGCCTAATAAGGAGCTGGATGAACTCAAAGTTGTTGCAGCCACCTATGACCAGTTGGTGATTAAGGCGGAGGACCTCCTGAAGACTCTTTAACTGTGCAGTGTTTTCCTGGTTTCTATTGTTTTGCTGTTTCTATCTTTTGCTGTCCTTTCTATTTACTGGCTTTATTGCCAGTCATTTTGTAAGCTATTTTTTATGGTCTAGATACTCTATGATGATATTTCTTAATCTCCTATGTTAAAGGTTTTGGGTCCTAAAAACCTATTTTTCTTATTAATTAGAACATCACAAACCAAGAACTCTACCAAAACCTGGTAGACAACCAAACAAGCTACTGTTGACATCAATGACAAACATCAATGCAACACATAATCAATTCCTCCAAATTGCCAACAATCTCCCCCTCTGGCATTGATGGCAACACTAGATGTGAAAAACATCCAAGTTCCAAGAAGTTCCAAACAAGTCTCCCCCAATGGAAGACATCCAACAAATGAATATCAATGAATTTCTGAACCAAATAACCAAATCATAGACTAAACTCTCCCTGTGATTGATATCTCTGTTAAGCTTTTTTTTTCACATGTATATTGCTCCCCCTTTGACATCAATGCCATAAATCTGACATAAACATCAAAGAAAAATCATAGATCCTCTGTACCACACAGCTGACTACTCCCCCTGAGTAGTAGCACCAACTCATCAATCCCAAATGAATGATAGTTTTGATAATGCATACCGAACTGATGCCAATCAACATCACTGAAGTCTCAACTGGAGGGACAAAGACCCCCAATCTATCTCTAAAGTACTCAAATGATTTCTTAGGCAAAGGTTTAGTGAAGATATCTGCAATCGGCTCTTTAGTGTTTACATAACCAATTCAACTTCATTTTCTTCCACTGTTTTCTTCAAAAAGTTATACTTGATTGATATGTGCTTTGTCTTAGAATGAAATATCGAATTCTTTGATATGTCAATAGTAGTAGAGTTATCACAGTGACTAACTACCGGTTCATCACAATCTACCCTTATATCCTTCAACATTTTCTTCATCCATAGAACTTGTGTACAACTAGTAGCAACAACAACATACTCAGCTTCAATAGTAGATAAAGAAGTACATGACTATTTCTTGCTGATCCATGAAACCGGTTTCTTTCCAAGAAAGAAAACTTCACCAGATGTTCCTTTCCAGTTACCTATATCTTCAGTCCAATCCACATCTGTATATGCACATAGTGTAAATTCATCATAAACCATAAACCATACTTGAAAATCCTAGCTACCAAAGCAAGGATTCATCATAATCAATTCCTTCCTTTTGAAAATATCCTTTGCAGACCAATCTAACCTTGTTCCTCACAACTCGTCCATCTCCATTCAATTTATTCCTAAAAATCCATGTGTTGTTCCAGTTGTTGGTATTATGGATGTGTTGCATTGGTTTTGTCATTGATGTCAACACTTATCCTTCTAGAGATCTACATTGTTTATTTGGCACTATGGTTATATTGGTTTACTGTTGAACCATCACATTATGTTCACCGACAAGGTCAATGACTTATGCACGATCACTGGTATATGCTCATCCATAGGTTATAAAGTTCACTGGTACTGATGATGACTTGTTATCATTTGGAGATCACTTGATTATGTCAAAGACATGGTTTGGATACTTGGTTTTGGTATTTTGGTTATTGGTCTAATCGGGTTGACATATTTGCTATTACTGGCAAATAGGTCTAGGTTATGGACCGATATACGTTATCTATCCCAGATCAGCACGACACATTATGGAGATGATTTATTGATTGGATATTATTGTAAATGTATTGAGCCGACATGTTGTATCACATCAAGACTTATTTGTAATTGATTAAATTGTAATATTCTTAGTGAGATGACCTACACATTTGGTCTTAGGTTTTGTATAAATGTAAGATCTCATTTGTGAGATGAAGTGTGGAATTATGGTATGATCATGGTATGTGCGAACATTGAAGACCATATGAACAGATCATAGAGAAAATAAAGCATACATCATTTGAAAGTTAAAGGAAGGTTTGAAGGTATGAGCTTAAACCGATATTGAATCCAACATTGCAGATGCACTTCAAAGTAGTACATTATTCTAGGATTTAACCATCCTACTGTAGTCATTGCGACTCCCATTTGAGTAGTGTGCTCTAGGCTATTGGCCTTTCTGCATGTATAGACCCTATTTGTATACACATACTATCTACAGTACTATCATCTGATTGTGGATAAGGTTTCCCACCATGGGTTTTCCCCTTATAGGGTTTCCATGTCAAAAATATCTGTGTTATGTGTTGTGGATGTTGTTTCTCTTTCTGTTTCATGCATTAAGTTTCACCAATATTGATATTAACTGCTAATGTATTACTGGCATTAAGTTTGGTTTACCGGTATTAAGCATTAATTTGGATTAAGTTATAATTGGGGTGAATCAGTTGTCAATAAATTTCAACCTTATTATAACTTAATCCAACTTAATGCTTAATACTGGTAAACCAAACTTAATGCTGGTGAACAGATTAGCAGTTAATATCAATACCGGTGAAACTTAATGCATAAAACAGAAAGAGAAACAACATCCACAACACATAATACATATATTTTTGACATAAAAACCCTGTAAGGGAAAAAACCACGGTGGGAAACCTTACCCACAATCAGATGATACTACTGCAGATAGTATGTGTATACAAATGGGGTCTGCACATGTAGAAAGGTCAACTGCCTAGAGCACACTACTCAAATGGGAGTCGCAATGAATACAATAGGATGGTTAAATCCTAGAATAATGTACTTCTTCAAAGTGCATCTGCAATGTTGGATTCAATACCGGTTTAAGCTCTGATAAATACCTTCAAACCTTCCTTTAACCTTCAAATGATGTCTTCTTGATTCACTCTATGATCTGCTCATATGATCTTCAATATTCACACATACCATGATCATACCACAATTCCACACTTCATCTCACAAATGAGATCTTACATTTATACAAAACCTAAGACCAAGTGTGTAGGTCGGCTCACTAAGAATATTACAATCAAATCAATTACAAATAAGTCTTGATGTGATACAACATGTTGGCTCAATACATTTATAGCAATATCCAATCAATAAATCATCTCCATAACATGCCGTGCTGATTTGGGATAGATAACGTATACCGGTCCATAACCTAGACCTATCTATCGGTAACAACAAATATATCAACCCGATTAGACCAATAACCAAAATACCAAAAACAAGTATCCAAACCATGTCTTTGACATAATCAAGTGATCTCTAGATGATAACAAGTTATCATCAGTACCGGTGAACCACATAACCTACCGATGAGCATATACTGGTGACTATGCATAAGTCACTGACCTTGCCGGTGAACACAATGTGCCGGTTCAACAGTAAACCAATATAACCATAGTGCCAAATTAACAATGTAGATCTCCAGAAGGATAAGTGTTGCCATCAATGACAAAACCAATGCAACACATCCATTATACCAACAATCTCCCCCTTTGGCATTGATGGCAACACTAGATGGAAAAAACATCTAAGTGCCAGATCAAAATGCCAAAAAACAAAAACCAACAATCTCTAGAATAGATCAATACCAGAAATCAAAACCAAAATACAAAGGGTATATATCTCTCCCCCAATGAATAATGTTTTTCCATAGACATCTCTCCCCCTTTGACATAAAATACCAAAGTAGTTAATAAGAAATATCAGAACATACAACCAACTACTCCCCCTGAGAAGTAGCTCTCATCCATCAAAGCCGAAAAAAGATTTCTCTGTTAGTTTCTGCCGGTTTGATGCCAATCTTCAATCATCTAAGTCTCTATCATTGAGGGTATTACCCTAAGTTGCTTTCTGAGATATTCAAAGGTTTCCTTAGGCAAAGGCTTTGTAAAGATATCTGCAATCTTCTCTTTAGTATTCACATAAACTAATCTTACTTCTTTTTCTTCAACATTCTCTTTCAAAAAATTATATTTGATAGAAACATGCTTAGTCTTAGAGTGAAATACCGAATTCTTTGATATATCAATTGCTGCTGAATTATCACAATAAATGATTATCAGTTCTTTGCATTTTACCTTTATGTACTTCAACATTTGCTTAATCCATAATACTTGAGTACAATTAGTTGCTGCTGCAACATATTCTGATTCTGATGTTGATAGTGATGTACAACTCTGCTTCTTGCTTATCCATGAAATCAATCTGCTTCCAAGAAAGAATGCACCGCCAGTGGTACTCTTTCTGTCATCTACATCTCCTTCCCAATTTGCATTGGTGTATGCACATACATCAAAATTTTCATCTTTAGGATACCATAAACCAATATTTGTTGTGCCTCGTAGATACCAGAAAATCCTTTTTACTGCTAATTCATGATTTTCTTTAGGATTACTCTAAAATATTGAAACAATACATACTGCATTCATTATATCAGGTTTGGTTTGTGTCAAATACAATAAACCTCCAATCATAGATTTGTATCTTGTCGGATTAATAGGAGCTGAATCATCCTTCAATGCCAATTTATCAGTTGTAGTCATAGGAGTACTTACCAGTTTAGAGTTTTCCATACCAAATTTCTTCAGTAGTTCCTTCAAGTATTTTGTTTGATATATGACTATACCTTTATCAGTTTGTGAAATCTGCAATCCTAAAAAGAATTTTATCTCCCCAATCATAGACATTTCAAATTCTTCTGCATCTTGTTAGCAAAGTCCTTACACAATCCATCTTCTCCTCCAAAAATGATATCATCAAAAAAAACTTCAATAACCAAGATGTCATCATTAGTCACTTTGTGATATAAGTTGCTGTCAGCATTACCTTTCATGTAACCAAGCTTTAAAAGATATTTGTCCAATCTAGCATACCAAGCTCTAGGAGCTTGCTTCAATCCATACAAAGCTTTCTTTAATATGCAAATCATATCTTTGACATTTGTCAGTGAAAATCCATCAAGCTGGTCAATGTAAACTTCCTCTTCAAGATCACCATTCAGAAATGCACATTTTACATCCATCTGATATACTTTATAGTTCTTATGAGCTGCAAATGCAAGAAATAATCTAACTGCCTCAATTCTAGCTACCGGTGAAAAGGTTTCATTATAATCAATTCCCTCTTTCTGTGAATATCCTTTACAAACTAATCTTTCTTTGTTCCTGATTACCTTACCATCTTCATTAAGTTTATTTCTAAATACCCATTTAGTTCTAATTACATTTTTGTCTTTAGACTGAGGAACTAATGTCCTTCTAGTTCCTAACACCAATAACATCTGATCCAATTCCTCTTCCATAGCCTTCATCCAACATTCATCCTTTCATGCTTCATCTACTGATGCCGGTTCAATTTAAGAAATTAAGCATACCTCATTAGCTCCCAACCTTCTCCTTGTCCAATTATCTGATCTTTAGTTACTGTTGAATTTTTTGATACTGTCAGGGTAACTGGTTCAATATTATGTTCCGATGCAGGTATTATTGAATCAGTTATGATCATTTCCACTTCCTGTTCTCTCTCATAAGTTTTGATTTGACCATTGTATTTCTCATCTGCTTTGACATTAACACTCTCCACAATTCTCTACAACCTTTTGCTATAACATCCATATGCATTTCTTTCATTTGAACATCTAAGAAATATCCCTTCATGTCATCTAATATCAAACTTTCCAATTCACTACCGAATATTCTGAAGTACATAATTGTAGATGTATGACCAAAAAATAATTCATAAGACGACTTACTGATAAAGCGAACCAAATCCAAGATCTAATAAATCTTCGTTGGTTAACCTTCAAACTGACTTCACCAAAGTCTGAAACAAGCTTTCAGACCACTACCAGGGGTAATGCAAGATCTGTCATCAATTTGCCTCCCCCAAGGCAAATGCCTTAGTTACCGGATGAGTTTCCTGCAGGTGCGGGAACATTCTTCTTTGCCAGTTGAGTAACTGGGGTATATGCTTTAGTCGGATGAACATCTGGGGTATTTGATTCTATCAGTTGACCCTTAGACTTCATAACACACTTCTTCTCATGCTCCTTCCAAATATCATCAACCTTCTGCTTTCCCTTCTCATTAGATTTGTCATTCCCTGCTGGTAGGTTCTTGCTTCTGTAAAATTTAGCAATATTTCCTACTTTGTTGCATGCATAACAAGTGACATTGTTCTTCTGAATTGCCTTGCTATAACCTTGATCATTTCTTGACCTACATTGATTAGCCATATGTCCAAACTTTCCACATGCATAACATTTCACATCCATTCTACAATCTCCTGTCCTATGACCATACTTTTTGCAATTGAAACACTGAACGATGCCTGAATTATTATTTTGATTAACTCTATTTCTGCATTGATTTGTCATATGACCAAACTTATTTCAAATAAAGCATCTACAATTAAATTTATGTGCATTGGTTGCTTTAACGATGACCTCTGTTTTTGATTGTCTAGTGAATTCTCTTGATCATTCTTTTGATCAGATGTATCATCCTAATTTGCAGTACCAAAGCTTTCTTTATGCTCAAATCCATGACCTCTAGTGTCTCATCAAGCTTAGCAGAACTAACCTTGAACTTATCTTTGTACTTATTTGTAGCATCTAGATCACCTCTTAGGACTGTCACCATTCTTTCCAACTCTTTCTCATTGTCCTGAGATTTTACTAAATTAGTTCTCAATATATCATTCTCATGTGCCAACCTAATGCATTCATCAGATCTATCTTTCATAAATTTAGCAAGATTTTCTTCATTCTTCTTTTGGTCTTAAATCTCCTTGGACATCCTAATGGTTAGGGCTTGCATTTCATTTTTCATGACACCATTTTCCTAACCCAACTTCTTACATAGTTCCTTTAAAGAATTCTTCTCTTCATCATCCTGATTTGGTAATTGATCAGAGAGTTCCTTCCTTTAAGCTTGTGCAGATGACAACCTCTCCTGTAGAGTAAAAATGAATTCCTTTACAGATCTCAGCTGATCATGCAACTTCATGTTCCTCAAACTTTCAACATCATAGCCTTCAAGTGCTACTTGAAGTTCCTTCCTCAAACTCATCTCCATAGATTCCAGATACAAGATCTTCCTCAAGTTGTTAGACTTATTCCAAGGCACCAGGCTGATACCAATTGTTGGGATCCAAGAACACTGAGAGGGGGGGAGGTGAATCAATGTTCTGCAGGATGATTAAATTTAAGCTTATTAACACAACAACTTAGCAACTAGTAAACATAAAAGTAGATAACAATAAGTAACAATGCAACCACAAATATGAACACCATAACACCATAGATTTATACGTGGAAAACCTCAGTGAGGAAAAACCATGGTGGGATTGGAGAGCCACAATATCTATCCACTGATCAGATGAATAAATATTACAATAAGGGGCCTGCACATGCAGGAAGGCCAACAACCTAGAGCACACTGCTCATCACAAAAGGAGTCTCAGTGACTACAAAAAACATCAAACTATTATTCAGAATGAAGATTGAACTGTTGGAATAACATCTCCTTTGCCTGAGTATAGTTCTAGTTTAAGCTCAATACTAGAGGTCTTAAACCTCTTACACAGACCCAATTCTATCACCTATGATTGACCAAAACCTCTGCATATGATTACAACTTTATTCGCACACAAATAATCCCATAACCCACAACCACATGCCACAATCTACAAAGAGTTCTTACATCATATTTATACCAACCTTGGACCTAAACAATTAGGTCAGCCACCTAAAAGATAATACAATAAATCCATTATATAAACCCACAAACCAGTGATAATCCAAGTTGGCCTAAGATCAAAACAACATTAACCAAACAATAAATCCAACCGGTAATGCATCGGGAGATTCCACTAATACATTACATAAACCGGTCCATAACCTAACAAAATAGCATTAAGTTCGGACTTAAAATAGGTCTCCATAAACCAAATGCAACACCACCGATCAAATAGAACACAAACAAGATAACCATCAGCATCTTGAGAACCTTCTAGAATCCGCACCAACACCACTTATCGAATCCATAAAAAGATCTTCAACAAAGATCTGCTGGTAGAACCCTTACCAGTAACCAAAAGGATTACTAGAACATATGATAGCTTCCGAATCACCAAATATTGAACCAACTGAATGTGACACTCATTTGAATGACATGAGTGGCCAAACCAGACTAATTCCACCAATCTGGACATATCGGAGAATACTGAAGATGATCTCCAGATCAACATCACAAGCCAAATACTCTATCAGAACCCGGTAGACAACCAAACAAGCTAGTGTTGACATCAATGACAAACATCAATGCAACACATAATCAATTCCTTCGAATTGCCATCAATTACATCCAACAACATCATTATTAGAGCAAGAGAAGCATAACTACATTGAGTTTTTCAAAAAGAGATAAACTTTGCCTAGTCATATGCAAACATGCAAGGGCTAGATTGAGATCTTATAATTCATTATATAAATGTTTCACCAAATGCCAAACCAGTAAAAGAAGTTGAGAAAAATGCATCCTCACATAGCCTTTTTAAAGAAGAATCGAAGAAACTACTAGATGTGGGGTATATTAGGCCTGTAGCGTATCTAGAGTGGGTATCAAATATAGTTCCCATTTCCAAGACAAACAAAAGTATCAGGGTATGTACAAACTTCAGAGATCTCCATAAAGCGTGTCCAGAGGATGACTTTCCTTTACCAAACATAGACATCATTGTGGATTTGAGAGCCAGATACACCATGTTTTCTCTAATGGATGGTTTCTCAAGGTATAATCAGATAAAAATAGCACCCGAAGATCAGGAGAAGACGACTTTCACATGCCCTTGGGGTACTTTTTGTTGGAATGTAGTTCTTTTTGGACTCAAGAATGCAAGGGTTACATATCAGAGAGCGACGACAACAATTTTCCATGATATGATGCACACCTTTATAGAATATTATGTTGATGACTTATTGGAAAAATCATATACTAGAGAAGCACATCTGGAAATCCCAAGTAAGATCTTTGATCTATTAAAAAAAAGAAAGATACGACTAAATCCAAAGAAATGTGCTTCTGGAGTCACATCTTGCAAGCTTCTGGGATATATTGTTTCAGCGCAAGGGATAGAAGTGGACCTAACTAAAGTAAAGGAAATCATGGAAATGGAATCTCCTAAAAATATCAGTCAGCTACATTCTCTTCAAGGAAGACTCCAATCCATCAGAAGGTTCATTGCTCAATTAGTAGATAGGTGTCATCCTTTTACTCATTTATTGCTTAAAAATGTTCCTTTCAAATGAGATGGCCAATGTCAAGAAGCCTTCAACAAGATAAAGGAATATATGATGAATCCACCTATGTTAATGTCACCAATTGAAGGCAAGCCATTGTTGCTTTATTTATTAGCTATTGATGTATCGATGGGAGCTCTACTAGCACAACAAGATCATCAAGGGAAAGAACGAGCCATTTATTACATCAAGACTTTAGTTAGATATGAGCTCAACTACTCACCTATTGAGAAAGCATGCTAGGATGTAGTATTTACATCCCAAAAGTTTTGACACTATATGTTAACTCACTTAGTCGAGTTGATAGCCAAAATAGATCCATTAAAGTACCTTCTTAGCAAAGCAACATTGGTAGGAAGACTAGCAAACTGGGTCATGATCTTGAGTGAATTTTATATTGAATATGTTGACAAAAAAGCTAGCAAAGGTCAAGTGATTGTAGATTAGTTAGCTAAAGAACCACTGCATGATGACAATCCATTACATATTGAGTTCCCAGATGCAACTGTCCTTGCAGTCATGGAGATGACCTGAAAAATTATATTTTGATGGTTCTTATACTCAGCATGGATCAGGAGTAGGCATACTATTCATTACACCTCAAGGTCACACCATCTTGAAGTCATACAGATTGAGTTTCCCATGCACCAACAATATGGCAGAATACGAGGCATTGGTCACAGGAATCAAGATGGCTATAGAATGAAATATCACCAACTTACATGTCTATGGAGATTCTCAGTTGGTTTTAATCAAGTCAATGATTATTACCAAACAAAAGATGATAAACTAATGCCTTATAAAAAGATGATTGATGACTCCAAAAATTCTTTTGTAGAAATCACTTTTGAACGAATTCCAAAGTCAGAAATTGGCCAAAATGAAAGACTTTATTTTCATAAGTGCAAGCCGATAGGTGATTGGTCCACGTGGATGGGCTGACCATGATTGACCCGATGACCTAGAAGGAGAAGCTGACCATGTAGAGGGTATAAAATAAATACATTTCTATTTGGGTGTAAGGAGGAATTTGCTTGTAGGGATGGTTTTCATAAATACTCCAAATGAAGTAGGTTGTAGTCCAATCGAGAAAATTGCTGGATGAAACAAGAAGACAACTACATTTAAGGAAGAACTAGTTTATAATGGTTGAGTGGCTCTAGACAGATCAGAAGATCTTCGATCAACAAAATCTCATAGTAGATATCTCTAGTCAACATGACATCAAAGTAGATGAGCAGATGAAGATTACTAATTATAGTAATCTATACTTACAGATGGATCCAAGACTGAAAGATGGAGCAATTAATAATAACAGCTAAGGATAGGTTTCTTAGAAGCTTGAGAAGACAAATTTGAATGATTTTTTGGAGGGAGAGTCTAGAGCGTACATGTGATGAATCTAAGTGTGCAAAATAAGTAGTTGGATTGAATAAGGAGGAATGTGTGTGTGAAGCAATGGTGATTGATTGAAGAACAATGAAAGAACAGAGAAGGGACTGAAGTGTGTTTGTAAAGGTAGAGTGAGCAGAAAGGAAAATATACACTAAGTAAAATAAGAAAGAGAGAGAGAGAGGACAAAGATTAGAGATATAAGATGTGAGGCCCTACCTCGATCCCGTCATAGCACTTCTCTCATTTTTATGTTAGACTTATTATTTGATATACTAGATCTTGATGCATTATGGATTTTGATACTATTTGACAAGTGATTTGATATCATGGGATATGATGTATTCCATCCTACGTTGATTTCAATACTTATTGTGATGATGATATGGTACATTTATACACGTGCTTATGGAAAATTAATTTATATAATGCTTATGATGATGCAATTTAATAATTGATTTCATATGGATTTGCTAGGAAAAATGTTAATTGGATACTATCTCTATTTCTCTTTGATTTGGATGAATTTATGAGATGTTGTGAAATTGACGTTATGTGTTTAATGTGTATTTCTTTTCTTGTACTTACATATGCATGTGGCTTTGGATTACTAATGTGTTAAATTAGACGTGCAGAAAATTAATCCATGTGACCATGGAAATACACGAAGAACCAAGACCAAACCTACGTAAAATAGTAAAGCCAAGGTTTGTCTATATGGAGAGACAATACCTCATATGTGATGTATTTAATTTCATAATAGTGATGCTTGAGTGTGAGTTCATATTTGTAATTGCTAATGTTAATTATTCTAAAAAAGGACATGCCAAGTGTATTTTATGGTGTCACTTGACACTTGTGATGTGTGTGAATTGGCAAATGACATGTCCTTAGGAGGGAAAGTGTGTAACCTAATGCATTTTCAAATATCATGTTGTGGTCCCAAAAGATAACTTGGTTAAAGA